>NW_026777662.1:0-149221 GCF_028023285.1 Balaenoptera ricei
TTTTATGTATCACCCCACCTCACCTTTCCCGTTAAGCAGCCATAGTGTGTTTTCTGCATGTGTGACTCCGTTCTGTTTTGTAATTCAGTTCAAGTGTAACGGTTTTTACATTCCCTCTATCAGTGATACCTTATGAGAAGTGTCCTTTTCTGTGTGACTTATTTCACTTAGAATCGTCGTACCTAAATCCACTCATCATGCTGCTACTAGCCTTATGACATTGATTTCATGGCTGAGTGATATTCCATTGTACATAAGGACCACAACTCCTTTATCCATTTTTCTCTTTCCTGGGATATTGAAGGTGGAATGAAGTGGAGGTCCTTGTCAAGAGAGCAGCCCTAAACTTTGGGGTGCTTGTGTCTTGCTGATTTTTAATTTTCCCAATGTATACCCCCATGAGTGGAAGTGCCCTATGCTCTCTAAGCTGTGTTTTTTAGATGTTTCAGGACACACCGTACTCTTCTCCAGAGTGGCTGTTGGCAATTTACATCCCTCCCATCAGTGTAGCAAGGCTCCCATTTCTCCATGGCCTGTCCTGCATTTCTGGTTTTGACACTTTTTTCAGCATGGCCCTTTTAACCGATGGGAAGCGAGACTTCTTTGTAGCGCTGATTTGCCTTTCCAGGTTGCTTGGTTGGCCAAAAAGGGCGTATGCGTTTTTTCCTGAATATATTCAGGAAAAAACGCATACGCCCTTTTTGGCCAAGGGCATCATTGTCAACGTTTTGCCGCTTTTCATGTGCTTTAAAGGCGATTCGAATCTACCTCCTGAAATCTGTTTCCTGCAATTCTGCCTTGATTTCAAATCCTCTTCTTTGCCTTCCCTCAATATATTTGTGGACGAGAGTTATCATTTATAACTCTGCAGGTTTGTGAATTGCAGTGCCCTGAAGCTCCATTTTACAACTCGCTTTTTAGGGAGCTGGCCGCCAAAGTGCAGGATGGCTTCAGGCCCTGTTCTTGTTCCGGGTGGCAGGCTGAGCCTGTGGTTAATTCTTCTTCCTGATGGGAAAATAGAGTGACCTGTGCCTGACCCTACACCAAGAGCTAGTCTCTCATTGGTTCCAAGTCTTCCCGTTCATCCTCAGGACAAATTGCAACCTGTACGGAACAGGAGGTTAAAGGTGCTGATGCTCCAAGTAGGGAGATTGCTAGTAAAGTGGCTGGAATGGCGAACCCGAGCACAAGGAGATGAGAAATGAGGTGCGTTTTAGAAAACTTTCCCCATCACACGGTGTACCATCTTCTGGGTTTCTCATGCATGTTTTCGATGTAGGAAGATGCCCTTGAACCTGGAGATTTGGGACCCATGCGATGGGTACCACGCAGTATTACTTTAAAGGGTCTGCGTTTGCTCACCCAACCTCACCAAACCTCTCAGCCCCAAGAGTGTCCACCCTTATGTCTCATCCAGCTGTGGATCTAGATATGGTCAATCCAGGTTGCATCACAGCCCCTGAACGCATTGTGTAAGAATTTCTCTCTCTTTCACTGTCTTTGTTTCATGGGTTTTTCAAAGTAATTTATTTTTATAATGGGGTTTAGCTGCTTTTCACTGCTGTGTTTATGCCGCTTTACACCCACTTGACACACTAACAGAGAGATATCAATACATAGGTTTTAAGATTATTACTAGTCAGATATATTCTTGTGCGGTGAATAGGGCGTGTTGAGTCCAGTTCTCTGAGCAAGGAGTAGGTCTTGTCTATTACATATTGGGTTTATGGAACGGTATCTGAGCTAATTTGAAACCCTTGTTTTATGTATCACCCCACCTCACCTTTCCCGTTAAGCAGCCATAGTGTGTTTTCTGCATGTGTGACTCCGTTCTGTTTTGTAATTCAGTTCAAGTGTAACGGTTTTTACATTCCCTCTATCAGTGATACCTTATGAGAAGTGTCCTTTTCTGTGTGACTTATTTCACTTAGAATCGTCGTACCTAAATCCACTCATCATGCTGCTACTAGCCTTATGACATTGATTTCATGGCTGAGTGATATTCCATTGTACATAAGGACCACAACTCCTTTATCCATTTTTCTCTTTCCTGGGATATTGAAGGTGGAATGAAGTGGAGGTCCTTGTCAAGAGAGCAGCCCTAAACTTTGGGGTGCTTGTGTCTTGCTGATTTTTAATTTTCCCAATGTATACCCCCATGAGTGGAAGTGCCCTATGCTCTCTAAGCTTTGCTTTTTAGACGTTTCAGGACTCACCGTACACTTCTCCAGAGTGGCTGTTGGCAATTTACATCCCGCCCATCAGTGTAGCACGGCTCCCATTTCTCCATGGCCTGTCCTGTATTTCTGGTTTTGACACTTTTTTCAGCATGGCCCTTTTAACCGATGGGAAGCGAGACTTCTTTGTAGCGCTGATTTGCCTTTCCAGGTTGCTTGGTTGGCCAAAAAGGGCGTATGCGTTTTTTCCTGAATATATTCAGGAAAAAACGCATACGCCCTTTTTGGCCAAGGGCATCATTGTCAACGTTTTGCCGCTTTTCATGTGCTTTAAAGGCGATTCGAATCTACCTCCTGAAATCTGTTTCCTGCAATTCTGCCTTGATTTCAAATCCTCTTCTTTGCCTTCCCTCAATATATTTGTGGACGAGGGTTATCATTTATAACTCTGCAGGTTTGTGAATTGCAGTGCCCTGAAGCTCCATTTTACAACTCGCTTTTTAGGGAGCTGGCCGCAAAAGCGCAGGATGGCTTCAGGCCCTGTTCTGGTTCCGGGTGGCAGGCTGAGCCTGTGGTTAATTCTTCTTCCTGATGGGAAAATAGAGTGACCTGTGCCTGTCCCTACACCAGGAGCTAGTCTCTCATTGGTTCCAAGTCTTCCCGTTCATCCTCAGGACAAATTGCAACCTGTACGGAACAGGAGGTTAAAGGTGCTGATGCTCCAAGTAGGGAGATTGCTAGTAAAGTGGCTGGAATGGCGAACCCGAGCACAAGGAGATGAGAAATGAGGTGCGTTTTAGAAACCTTTCCCCATCACATGGTGTACCATCTTTTTGTTTTCTCATGCATGTTTTCGATGTATTAAGATGCCCTTGAACCTGGAGATTTGGGACCCATGCGATTGGTACCACGCAGTATTACTTTAAAGGGTCTGCGTTTGCTCACCCAACCTCACCAAACCTCTCAGCCCCAAGAGTGTCCACCCTTATGTCTCATCCAGCTGTGGGTCTAGATATGGTCAATCCAGGTGGCATCACAGCCCCTGAACGCATTGTGTAAGAATTTCTCTCTCTTTCACTGTCTTTGTTTCATGGGTTTTTCAAAGTAATTTATTTTTATAATGGGGTTTAGCTGCTTTTCACTGCTGTGTTTATGCCGCTTTACACCCACTTGACACACTAACAGAGAGATATCAATACATAGGTTTTAAGATTATTACTAGTCAGATATATTCTTGTGCGGTGAATAGGGCGTGTTGAGTCCAGTTCTCTGAGCAAGGAGTAGGTCTTGTCTATTACATATTGGGTTTATGGAACGGTATCTGAGCTAATTTGAAACCCTTGTTTTATGTATCACCCCACCTCACCTTTCCCGTTAAGCAGCCATAGTGTGTTTTCTGCATGTGTGACTCCTTTTGTTTTGTAATTCAGTTCAAGTGTAACGGTTTTTACATTCCCTCTATCAGTGATACCTTATGAGAAGTTTCCTTTTCTGTGTGACTTATTTCACTTAGAATCGTAGTACCTAAATCCACTCATCATGCTGCTACTAGCCTTATGACATTGATTTCATGGCTGAGTGATATTCCATTGTACATAAGGACCACAACTCCTTTATCCATTTTTCTCTTTCCTGGGATATTGAAGGTGGAATGAAGTGGAGGTCCTTGTCAAGAGAGCAGCCCTAAACTTTGGGGTGCTTGTGTCTTGCTGATTTTTAATTTTCCCAATGTATACCCCCATGAGTGGAAGTGCCCTATGCTCTCTAAGCTGTGTTTTTTAGATGTTTCAGGACACACCGTACTCTTCTCCAGAGTGGCTGTTGGCAATTTACATCCCTCCCATCAGTGTAGCAAGGCTCCCATTTCTCCATGGCCTGTCCTGCATTTCTGGTTTTGACACTTTTTTCAGCATGGCCCTTTTAACCGATGGGAAGCGAGACTTCTTTGTAGCGCTGATTTGCCTTTCCAGGTTGCTTGGTTGGCCAAAAAGGGCGTATGCGTTTTTTCCTGAATATATTCAGGAAAAAACGCATACGCCCTTTTTGGCCAAGGGCATCATTGTCAACGTTTTGCCGCTTTTCATGTGCTTTAAAGGCGATTCGAATCTACCTCCTGAAATCTGTTTCCTGCAATTCTGCCTTGATTTCAAATCCTCTTCTTTGCCTTCCCTCAATATATTTGTGGACGAGAGTTATCATTTATAACTCTGCAGGTTTCTGAATTGCAGTGCCCTGAAGCTCCATTTTACAACTCGCTTTTTAGGGAGCTGGCCGCCAAAGTGCAGGATGGCTTCAGGCCCTGTTCTTGTTCCGGGTGGCAGGCTGAGCCTGTGGTTAATTCTTCTTCCTGATGGGAAAATAGAGTGACCTGTGCCTGTCCCTACACCAGGAGCTAGTCTCTCATTGGTTCCAAGTCTTCCCGTTCATCCTCAGGACAAATTGCAACCTGTACGGAACAGGAGGTTAAAGGTGCTGATGCTCCAAGTAGGGAGATTGCTAGTAAAGTGGCTGGAATGGCGAACCCGAGCACAAGGAGATGAGAAATGAGGTGCGTTTTAGAAACCTTTCCCCATCACATGGTGTACCATCTTTTTGTTTTCTCATGCATGTTTTCGATGTATTAAGATGCCCTTGAACCTGGAGATTTGGGACCCATGCGATTGGTACCACGCAGTATTACTTTAAAGGGTCTGCGTTTGCTCACCCAACCTCACCAAACCTCTCAGCCCCAAGAGTGTCCACCCTTATGTCTCATCCAGCTGTGGGTCTAGATATGGTCAATCCAGGTGGCATCACAGCCCCTGAACGCATTGTGTAAGAATTTCTCTCTCTTTCACTGTCTTTGTTTCATGGGTTTTTCAAAGTAATTTATTTTTATAATGGGGTTTAGCTGCTTTTCACTGCTGTGTTTATGCCGCTTTACACCCACTTGACACACTAACAGAGAGATATCAATACATAGGTTTTAAGATTATTACTAGTCAGATATATTCTTGTGCGGTGAATAGGGCGTGTTGAGTCCAGTTCTCTGAGCAAGGAGTAGGTCTTGTCTATTACATATTGGGTTTATGGAACGGTATCTGAGCTAATTTGAAACCCTTGTTTTATGTATCACCCCACCTCACCTTTCCCGTTAAGCAGCCATAGTGTGTTTTCTGCATTTGTGACTCCGTTCTGTTTTGTAATTCAGTTCAAGTGTAACGGTTTTTACATTCCCTCTATCAGTGATACCTTATGAGAAGTGTCCTTTTCTGTGTGACTTATTTCACTTAGAATCGTCGTACCTAAATCCACTCATCATGCTGCTACTAGCCTTATGACATTGATTTCATGGCTGAGTGATATTCCATTGTACATAAGGACCACAACTCCTTTATCCATTTTTCTCTTTCCTGGGATATTGAAGGTGGAATGAAGTGGAGGTCCTTGTCAAGAGAGCAGCCCTAAACTTTGGGGTGCTTGTGTCTTGCTGATTTTTAATTTTCCCAATGTATACCCCCATGAGTGGAAGTGCCCTATGCTCTCTAAGCTTTGCTTTTTAGACGTTTCAGGACTCACCGTACACTTCTCCAGAGTGGCTGTTGGCAATTTACATCCCGCCCATCAGTGTAGCACGGCTCCCATTTCTCCATGGCCTGTCCTGTATTTCTGGTTTTGACACTTTTTTCAGCATGGCCCTTTTAACCGATGGGAAGCGAGACTTCTTTGTAGCGCTGATTTGCCTTTCCAGGTTGCTTGGTTGGCCAAAAAGGGCGTATGCGTTTTTTCCTGAATATATTCAGGAAAAAACGCATACGCCCTTTTTGGCCAAGGGCATCATTGTCAACGTTTTGCCGCTTTTCATGTGCTTTAAAGGCGATTCGAATCTACCTCCTGAAATCTGTTTCCTGCAATTCTGCCTTGATTTCAAATCCTCTTCTTTGCCTTCCCTCAATATATTTGTGGACGAGAGTTATCATTTATAACTCTGCAGGTTTCTGAATTGCAGTGCCCTGAAGCTCCATTTTACAACTCGCTTTTTAGGGAGCTGGCCGCCAAAGTGCAGGATGGCTTCAGGCCCTGTTCTTGTTCCGGGTGGCAGGCTGAGCCTGTGGTTAATTCTTCTTCCTGATGGGAAAATAGAGTGACCTGTGCCTGTCCCTACACCAGGAGCTAGTCTCTCATTGGTTCCAAGTCTTCCCGTTCATCCTCAGGACAAATTGCAACCTGTACGGAACAGGAGGTTAAAGGTGCTGATGCTCCAAGTAGGGAGATTGCTAGTAAAGTGGCTGGAATGGCGAACCCGAGCACAAGGAGATGAGAAATGAGGTGCGTTTTAGAAACCTTTCCCCATCACATGGTGTACCATCTTTTTGTTTTCTCATGCATGTTTTCGATGTATTAAGATGCCCTTGAACCTGGAGATTTGGGACCCATGCGATTGGTACCACGCAGTATTACTTTAAAGGGTCTGCGTTTGCTCACCCAACCTCACCAAACCTCTCAGCCCCAAGAGTGTCCACCCTTATGTCTCATCCAGCTGTGGGTCTAGATATGGTCAATCCAGGTGGCATCACAGCCCCTGAACGCATTGTGTAAGAATTTCTCTCTCTTTCACTGTCTTTGTTTCATGGGTTTTTCAAAGTAATTTATTTTTATAATGGGGTTTAGCTGCTTTTCACTGCTGTGTTTATGCCGCTTTACACCCACTTGACACACTAACAGAGAGATATCAATACATAGGTTTTAAGATTATTACTAGTCAGATATATTCTTGTGCGGTGAATAGGGCGTGTTGAGTCCAGTTCTCTGAGCAAGGAGTAGGTCTTGTCTATTACATATTGGGTTTATGGAACGGTATCTGAGCTAATTTGAAACCCTTGTTTTATGTATCACCCCACCTCACCTTTCCCGTTAAGCAGCCATAGTGTGTTTTCTGCATTTGTGACTCCGTTCTGTTTTGTAATTCAGTTCAAGTGTAACGGTTTTTACATTCCCTCTATCAGTGATACCTTATGAGAAGTGTCCTTTTCTGTGTGACTTATTTCACTTAGAATCGTCGTACCTAAATCCACTCATCATGCTGCTACTAGCCTTATGACATTGATTTCATGGCTGAGTGATATTCCATTGTACATAAGGACCACAACTCCTTTATCCATTTTTCTCTTTCCTGGGATATTGAAGGTGGAATGAAGTGGAGGTCCTTGTCAAGAGAGCAGCCCTAAACTTTGGGGTGCTTGTGTCTTGCTGATTTTTAATTTTCCCAATGTATACCCCCATGAGTGGAAGTGCCCTATGCTCTCTAAGCTTTGCTTTTTAGACGTTTCAGGACTCACCGTACACTTCTCCAGAGTGGCTGTTGGCAATTTACATCCCGCCCATCAGTGTAGCACGGCTCCCATTTCTCCATGGCCTGTCCTGTATTTCTGGTTTTGACACTTTTTTCAGCATGGCCCTTTTAACCGATGGGAAGCGAGACTTCTTTGTAGCGCTGATTTGCCTTTCCAGGTTGCTTGGTTGGCCAAAAAGGGCGTATGCGTTTTTTCCTGAATATATTCAGGAAAAAACGCATACGCCCTTTTTGGCCAAGGGCATCATTGTCAACGTTTTGCCGCTTTTCATGTGCTTTAAAGGCGATTCGAATCTACCTCCTGAAATCTGTTTCCTGCAATTCTGCCTTGATTTCAAATCCTCTTCTTTGCCTTCCCTCAATATATTTGTGGACGAGGGTTATCATTTATAACTCTGCAGGTTTGTGAATTGCAGTGCCCTGAAGCTCCATTTTACAACTCGCTTTTTAGGGAGCTGGCCGCAAAAGCGCAGGATGGCTTCAGGCCCTGTTCTGGTTCCGGGGGGGCAGGCTGAGCCTGTGGTTAATTCTTCTTCCTGATGGGAAAATAGAGTGACCTGTGCCTGTCCCTACACCAGGAGCTAGTCTCTCATTGGTTCCAAGTCTTCCCGTTCATCCTCAGGACAAATTGCCAACCTGTACGGAACAGGAGGTTAAAAGGTGCTGATGCTCCAAGTAGGAGATTGCTAGTAAAGTGGCTGGAATGGCGAACCCGAGCACAAGGAGATGAGAAATGAGGGTGCGTTTTAGAAACCTTTCCCCATCACATGGTGTACCATCTTTTTGTTTTCTCATGCATGTTTTCGATGTATTAAGATGCCCTTGAACCTGGAGATTTGGGACCCATGCGATTGGTACCACGACCAGTATTACTTTTAAAGGGTCTGCGTTTTGCTCACCCAACCTCACCAAACCTCTCCAGCCCCCAAGAGTGTCCACCCTTATGTCTCATCCAGCTGTGGGTCTAGATATGGTCAATCCAGGTGGCATCACAGCCCCTGAACGCATTGTGTAAGAATTTCTCTCTCTTTCACTGTCTTTGTTTCATGGTTTTTCAAAGTAACTTATTTTTATAATGGGGTTTAGCTGCTTTTCACTGCTGTGTTTATGCCGCTTTACAACCCACTTGACACACTAACCAGAGAGATATCAATACATAGGTTTTAAGATTATTACTAGTCAGATATATTCTTTGTGCGGTGAATAGGGCGTGTTGAGTCCAGTTCTCTGAGCAAGGAGTAGGGTCTTGTGCTATTACATGGTCTTGTCTATTACATATTGGGTTTATGGAACGGTATCTGAGCTAATTTGAAACCCTTGTTTTATGTATCACCCCACCTCACCTTTCCCGTTAAGCAGCCATAGTGTGTTTTCTGCATGTGTGACTCCTTTTGTTTTGTAATTCAGTTCAAGTGTAACGGTTTTTAGATTCCCTCTATCAGTGATACCTTATGAGAAGTGTCCTTTTCTGTGTGACTTATTTCACTTAGAATCGTCGTACCTAAATCCACTCATCATGCTGCTACTAGCCTTATGACATTGATTTCATGGCTGAGTGATATTCCATTGTACATAAGGACCACAACTCCTTTATCCATTTTTCTCTTTCCTGGGATATTGAAGGTGGAATGAAGTGGAGGTCCTTGTCAAGAGAGCAGCCCTAAACTTTGGGGTGCTTGTGTCTTGCTGATTTTTAATTTTCCCAATGTATACCCCCATGAGTGGAAGTGCCCTATGCTCTCTAAGCTGTGTTTTTTAGATGTTTCAGGACACACCGTACTCTTCTCCAGAGTGGCTGTTGGCAATTTACATCCCTCCCATCAGTGTAGCAAGGCTCCCATTTCTCCATGGCCTGTCCTGCATTTCTGGTTTTGACACTTTTTTCAGCATGGCCCTTTTAACCGATGGGAAGCGAGACTTCTTTGTAGCGCTGATTTGCCTTTCCAGGTTGCTTGGTTGGCCAAAAAGGGCGTATGCGTTTTTTCCTGAATATATTCAGGAAAAAACGCATACGCCCTTTTTGGCCAAGGGCATCATTGTCAACGTTTTGCCGCTTTTCATGTGCTTTAAAGGCGATTCGAATCTACCTCCTGAAATCTGTTTCCTGCAATTCTGCCTTGATTTCAAATCCTCTTCTTTGCCTTCCCTCAATATATTTGTGGACGAGAGTTATCATTTATAACTCTCCAGGTTTGTGAATTGCAGTGCCCTGAAGCTCCATTTTACAACTCGCTTTTTTGGGAGCTGGCCGCAAAAGCGCAGGATGGCTTCAGGCCCTGTTCTGGTTCCAGGGGGGAGGATGAGCCCGTGGTTAATTCTTCTCCCTGATGGGAAAATAGAGTGACCTGTGCCTGTCCCAATACCAAGAGCTTGTCTCTCACTAGTTCCCCGTCTACCCGTTCATCCTCAGGACAAATTGCAACCTGTACGGAACAGGAGGTTAAAGGTGCTGATGCTCCAAGTAGGGAGATTATTAGTAAAGCGGCTGGAATGACGAACCCGGGCACAAGGAGAAGAGAAATGAGGTGCGTTTTAGAAACCTTTCCCCATCACATGGTGTACCATCGTTTTGTTTTCTCATGCATGTTTTCGATGTAGGAAGATGCCCTTAAACCTTGAGATTTGGGACCCATGCGATGGGTACCACGCAGTATTACTTTATAGGGTCTGCGTTTGCTCACCCAACCTCACCAAACCTCTCAGCCCCAAGAGTGTCCACCCTTATGTCTCATCCAGCTGTGGGTCTAGATATGGTCAATCCAGGTTGCATCACAGCCCCTGAACGCATTGTGTAAGAATTTCTCTCTCTTTCACTGTCTTTGTTTCATGGGTTTGTAAAAGTAATTTATTTTTATAATGGGGTTTAGCTGCTTTTCACTGCTGTGTTTATGCTGCTTTACACCCATTTGACACACTAACAGAGAGATATGAATACATAGGTTTTAAGATTATTACTACTCAGATATATTCTTGTGCGGTGAATAGGGTGTGTTGAGTCCAGTTCTCTGAGCAAGGAGTAGGTCTTGTCTATTACATATTGGGTTTATGGAACGGTATCTGAGCTAATTTGAAACCCTTGTTTTATGTATCACCCCACCTCACCTTTCCCGTTAAGCAGCCATAGTGTGTTTTCTGCATGTGTGACTCTGTTCTGTTTTGTAATTCAGTTCAAGTGTAACGGTTTTGACATTCCCTCTATAAGTGATACCTTATGAGAAGTGTCCTTTTCTGTGTGACTTATTTCACTTAGAATCGTCGTACCTAAATCCACTCATCATGCTGCTACTAGCCTTATGACATTGATTTCATGGCTGAGTGATATTCCATTGTACATAAGGACCACAACTTCTTTATCCATTTTTCCCTTTCCTGGGATATTGAAGGTGGAATGAAGTGGAGGTCCTTGTCAACAGAGCAGCCCTAAACTTTGGGGTGCTTGTGTCTTGCTGATTTTTCATTTTCCCAATTTATACCCCCATGAGTGGAAGTGCCCTATGCTCTCTAAGCTGTGTTTTTTAGATGTTTCAGGACACACCGTACACTTCTCCAGAGTGGCTGTTGGCAATTTACATCCCGCCCATCAGTGTAGCAAGGCTCCCATTTCTCCATGGCCTGTCGTGCATTTCTGGTTTTGAGACTTTTTTAAGCATGGCCCTTTTGACCAATGGGTAGCGAGTCTTCTTTGTAGCCCTGATTTGCCTTTCCAGGTTGCTTGGTTGGCCAAAAAGGGCGTATGCGTTTTTTCCTGAATATATTCAGGAAAAAACGCATACGCCCTTTTTGGCCAAGGGCATCATTGTCAACGTTTTACCGCTTTTCATGTGCTTTAAAGGCGATTCGAATCTACCTCCTGAAATCTGTTTCCTGCAATTCTGCCTTGATTTCAAATCCTCTTCTTTGCCTTCCCTCAATATATTTGTGGACGAGAGTTATCATTTATAACTCTGCAGGTTTGTGAATTGCAGTGCCCTGAAGCTCCATTTTACAACTCGCTTTTTTGGGAGCTGGCCGCAAAAGTGCAGGATGGCTTCAGGCCCTGTTCTGGTTCCGGGGGGCAGGCTGAGTCTCTTGCAAATTCTTCTTCCTGATGGGAAAATAGAGTGACCTGTGCCTGTCCCAACACCAAGAGCTAGTCTCTCATTGGTTCCCCATCTACCCGTTCATCCTCAGGACAAATTGCAACCTGTATGGAACAGGAGGTTAAAGGTGCTGATGCTCTAAGTAGGGAGATTACTAGTAAAGTGGCTGGAATGGCGAATCCGGGCACAAGGAGATGAGAAATCAGGTGCGTTTTAGAAACCTTTTCCCATCACACGGTGTACCATCTTCTGGGTTTCTCATGCATGTTTTCGATGTAGGAAGATGCCATTGAACCTGGAGATTTGGGACCCATGCGATGGGTACCACGCAGTATTACTTTAAAGGGTCTGCGTTTGCTCACCCAACCTCACCAAACCTCTCAGCCCCAAGAGTGTCCACCCTTATGTCTCATCCAGCTGTGGGTCTAGATATGGTCAATCCAGGTTGCGTCACAGCCCCTGAACGAATTGTGTAAGAATTTCTCTCTCTTTCACTGTCTTTGTTTCATGGGTTTTTAAAAGTAATTTATTTTTATAATGGGGTTTAGCTGCTTTTCACTGTTGTGTTTATGCCGCTTTACATCCACTTGACACACTAACAGAGAGATATCAATACATAGGTTTTAAGATTATTACTAGTCAGATATTTTCTTGTGCGGTGAATAGGGCGTGTTCAGTCCAGTTCTCTGAGCAAGGAGTAGGTCTTGTCTATTACATATTGGGTTTATGCAACGGTATCTGAGCTAATTTGAAACCCTTGTTTTATGTATCACCCCACCTCACCTTTCCCGTTAAGCAGCCATAGTGTGTTTTCTGCATGTGTGACTCTGTTCTCTTTTGTAATTCAGTTCAAGTGTAACGGTTTTTACATTCCCTCTATCAGTGAGACCTTATGAGAAGTGTCCTTTTCTGTGTGACTTATTTCACTTAGAATCGTCGTACCTAAATCCACTCATCATGCTGCTAATAGCCTTATGACATTGATTTCATGGCTGAGTGATATTCCATTGTACATAAGGACCACAACATCTTTATCCATTTTTCTCTTTCCTGGGATATTGAAGGTGGAATGAAGTGGAGGTCCTTGTCAAGAGAGCAGCCCTAAACTTTGGGGTGCTTGTGTCTTGCTGATTTTTCATTTTCCCAATTTATACCCCCATGAGTGGAAGTGCCCTATGCTCTCTAAGCTGTGTTTTTTAGATGTTTCAGGACACACCGTACACTTCTCCAGAGTGGCTGTTGGCAATTTACATCCCGCCCATCAGTGTAGCAAGGCTCCCATTTCTCCATGGCCTGTCGTGCATTTCTGGTTTTGAGACTTTTTTCAGCATGGCCCTTTTGACCGATGGCTAGCGAGTCTTCTTTGTAGCGCTGATTTGCCTTTCCAGGTTGCTTGGTTGGCCAAAAAGGGCGTATGCGTTTTTTCCTGAATATATTCAGGAAAAAACGCATACGCCCTTTTTGGCCAAGGGCATCATTTTCAACGTTTTGCCGCTTTTCATGTGCTTTAAAGGCGATTCGAATCTACCTCCTGAAATCTGTTTCCTGCAATTCTGCCTTGATTTCAAATCCTCTTCTTTGCCTTCCCTCAATATATTTGTGGACGAGAGTTATCATTTATAACTCTGCAGGTTTGTGAATTGCAGTGCCCTGAAGCTCCATTTTACAACTCGCTTTTTTGGGAGCTGGCCGCAAAAGCGCAGGATGGCTTCAGGCCCTGTTCTGGTTCCAGGGGGGAGGATGAGCCCGTGGTTAATTCTTCTCCCTGATGGGAAAATAGAGTGACCTGTGCCTGTCCCAATACCAAGAGCTAGTCTCTCACTAGTTCCCCGTCTACCCGTTCATCCTCAGGACAATTTGCAACCTGTACGGAACAGGAGGTTAAAGGTGCTGATGCTCCAAGTAGGGAGATTATTAGTAAAGCGGCTGGAATGACGAACCCGGGCACAAGGAGAAGAGAAATGAGGTGCGTTTTAGAAACCTTTCCCCATCACATGGTGTACCATCTTTTTGTTTGCTCATGCATGTTTTCGATGTAGGAAGATGCCCTTGAACCTGGAGATTTGGGACCCATGCGATGGGTACCACGCAGTATTACTTTAAAGGGTCTGCATTTGCTCACCCAACCTCACCAAACCTCTCAGCCCCAAGAGTGTCCACCCTTATGTCTCATCCAGCTGTGGGTCTAGATATGGTCAATCCAGGTTGCGTCACAGCCCCTGAACGAATTGTGTAAGAATTTCTCTCTCTTTCACTGTCTTTGTTTCATGGGTTTTTAAAAGTAATTTATTTTTATAATGGGGTTTAGCTGCTTTTCACTGTTGTGTTTATGCCGCTTTACATCCACTTGACACACTAACAGAGAGATATCAATACATAGGTTTTAAGATTATTACTAGTCAGATATTTTCTTGTGCGGTGAATAGGGCGTGTTCAGTCCAGTTCTCTGAGCAAGGAGTAGGTCTTGTCTATTACATATTGGGTTTATGCAACGGTATCTGAGCTAATTTGAAACCCTTGTTTTATGTATCACCCCACCTCACCTTTCCCATTAAGCAGCCATAGTGTGTTTTCTGCATGTGTGACTCTGTTCTCTTTTGTAATTCAGTTCAAGTGTAACGGTTTTTACATTCCCTCTATCAGTGAGACCTTATGAGAAGTGTCCTTTTCTGTGTGACTTATTTCACTTAGAATCGTCGTACCTAAATCCACTCATCATGCTGCTACTAGCCTTATGACATTGATTTCATGGCTGAGTGATATTCCATTGTACATAAGGACCACAACTTCTTTATCCATTTTTCCCTTTCCTGGGATATTGAAGGTGGAATGAAGTGGAGGTGCTTGTCAACAGAGCAGCCCTAAACTTTGGGGTGCTTGTGTCTTGCTGATTTTTCATTTTCCCAATTTATACCCCCATGAGTGGAAGTGCCCTATGCTCTCTAAGCTGTGTTTTTTAGATGTTTCAGGACACACCGTACACTTCTCCAGAGTGGCTGTTGGCAATTTACATCCCGCCCATCAGTGTAGCAAGGCTCCCATTTCTCCATGGCCTGTCGTGCATTTCTGGTTTTGAGACTTTTTTAAGCATGGCCCTTTTGACCAATGGGTAGCGAGTCTTCTTTGTAGCCCTGATTTGCCTTTCCAGGTTGCTTGGTTGGCCAAAAAGGGCGTATGCGTTTTTTCCTGAATATATTCAGGAAAAAACGCATACGCCCTTTTTGGCCAAGGGCATCATTGTCAACGTTTTACCGCTTTTCATGTGCTTTAAAGGCGATTCGAATCTACCTCCTGAAATCTGTTTCCTGCAATTCTGCCTTGATTTCAAATCCTCTTCTTTGCCTTCCCTCAATATATTTGTGGACGAGAGTTATCATTTATAACTCTGCAGGTTTGTGAATTGCAGTGCCCTGAAGCTCCATTTTACAACTCGCTTTTTTGGGAGCTGGCCGCAAAAGTGCAGGATGGCTTCAGGCCCTGTTCTGGTTCCGGGGGGCAGGCTGAGTCTCTTGCAAATTCTTCTTCCTGATGGGAAAATAGAGTGACCTGTGCCTGTCCCAACACCAAGAGCTAGTCTCTCATTGGTTCCCCATCTACCCGTTCATCCTCAGGACAAATTGCAACCTGTATGGAACAGGAGGTTAAAGGTGCTGATGCTCTAAGTAGGGAGATTACTAGTAAAGTGGCTGGAATGGCGAATCCGGGCACAAGGAGATGAGAAATCAGGTGCGTTTTAGAAACCTTTTCCCATCACACGGTGTACCATCTTCTGGGTTTCTCATGCATGTTTTCGATGTAGGAAGATGCCATTGAACCTGGAGATTTGGGACCCATGCGATGGGTACCACGCAGTATTACTTTAAAGGGTCTGCGTTTGCTCACCCAACCTCACCAAACCTCTCAGCCCCAAGAGTGTCCACCCTTATGTCTCATCCAGCTGTGGGTCTAGATATGGTCAATCCAGGTTGCGTCACAGCCCCTGAACGAATTGTGTAAGAATTTCTCTCTCTTTCACTGTCTTTGTTTCATGGGTTTTTAAAAGTAATTTATTTTTATAATGGGGTTTAGCTGCTTTTCACTGTTGTGTTTATGCCGCTTTACATCCACTTGACACACTAACAGAGAGATATCAATACATAGGTTTTAAGATTATTACTAGTCAGATATTTTCTTGTGCGGTGAATAGGGCGTGTTCAGTCCAGTTCTCTGAGCAAGGAGTAGGTCTTGTCTATTACATATTGGGTTTATGCAACGGTATCTGAGCTAATTTGAAACCCTTGTTTTATGTATCACCCCACCTCACCTTTCCCGTTAAGCAGCCATAGTGTGTTTTCTGCATGTGTGACTCTGTTCTCTTTTGTAATTCAGTTCAAGTGTAACGGTTTTTACATTCCCTCTATCAGTGAGACCTTATGAGAAGTGTCCTTTTCTGTGTGACTTATTTCACTTAGAATCGTCGTACCTAAATCCACTCATCATGCTGCTAATAGCCTTATGACATTGATTTCATGGCTGAGTGATATTCCATTGTACATAAGGACCACAACTTCTTTATCCATTTTTCTCTTTCCTGGGATATTGAAGGTGGAATGAAGTGGAGGTCCTTGTCAAGAGAGCAGCCCTAAACTTTGGGGTGCTTGTGTCTTGCTGATTTTTCATTTTCCCAATTTATACCCCCATGAGTGGAAGTGCCCTATGCTCTCTAAGCTGTGTTTTTTAGATGTTTCAGGACACACCGTACACTTCTCCAGAGTGGCTGTTGGCAATTTACATCCCGCCCATCAGTGTAGCAAGGCTCCCATTTCTCCATGGCCTGTCGTGCATTTCTGGTTTTGAGACTTTTTTCAGCATGGCCCTTTTGACCGCTGGCTAGCGAGTCTTCTTTGTAGCGCTGATTTGCCTTTCCAGGTTGCTTGGTTGGCCAAAAAGGGCGTATGCGTTTTTTCCTGAATATATTCAGGAAAAAACGCATACGCCCTTTTTGGCCAAGGGCATCATTGTCAACGTTTTGCCGCTTTTCATGTGCTTTAAAGGCGATTCGAATCTACCTCCTGAAATCTGTTTCCTGCAATTCTGCCTTGATTTCAAATCCTCTTCTTTGCCTTCCCTCAATATATTTGTGGACGAGAGTTATCATTTATAACTCTCCAGGTTTGTGAATTGCAGTGCCCTGAAGCTCCATTTTACAACTCGCTTTTTTGGGAGCTGGCCGCAAAAGCGCAGGATGGCTTCAGGCCCTGTTCTGGTTCCGGGGGGGAGGATGAGCCCGTGGTTAATTCTTCTCCCTGATGGGAAAATAGAGTGACCTGTGCCTGTCCCAATACCAAGAACTTGTCTCTCACTAGTTCCCCGTCTACCCGTTCATCCTCAGGACAAATTGCAACCTGTACGGAACAGGAGGTTAAAGGTGCTGATGCTCCAAGTAGGGAGATTATTAGTAAAGCGGCTGGAATGACGAACCCGGGCACAAGGAGAAGAGAAATGAGGTGCGTTTTAGAAACCTTTCCCCATCACATGGTGTACCATCGTTTTGTTTTCTCATGCATGTTTTCGATGTAGGAAGATGCCCTTAAACCTTGAGATTTGGGACCCATGCGATGGGTACCACGCAGTATTACTTTATAGGGTCTGCGTTTGCTCACCCAACCTCACCAAACCTCTCAGCCCCAAGAGTGTCCACCCTTATGTCTCATCCAGCTGTGGGTCTAGATATGGTCAATCCAGGTTGCATCACAGCCCCTGAACGCATTGTGTAAGAATTTCTCTCTCTTTCACTGTCTTTGTTTCATGGGTTTGTAAAAGTAATTTATTTTTATAATGGGGTTTAGCTGCTTTTCACTGCTGTGTTTATGCTGCTTTACACCCATTTGACACACTAACAGAGAGATATGAATACATAGGTTTTAAGATTATTACTACTCAGATATATTCTTGTGCGGTGAATAGGGTGTGTTGAGTCCAGTTCTCTGAGCAAGGAGTCGGTCTTGTCTATTACATATTGGGTTTATGGAACGGTATCTGAGCTAATTTGAAACCCTTGTTTTATGTATCACCCCACCTCACCTTTCCCGTTAAGCAGCCATAGTGTGTTTTCTGCATGTGTGACTCTGTTCTGTTTTGTAATTCAGTTCAAGTGTAACGGTTTTGACATTCCCTCTATAAGTGATACCTTATGAGAAGTGTCCTTTTCTGTGTGACTTATTTCACTTAGAATCGTCTTACCTAAATCCACTCATCATGCTGCTACTAGCCTTATGACATTGATTTCATGGCTGAGTGATATTCCATTGTACATAAGGACCACAACTTCTTTATCCATTTTTCCCTTTCCTGGGATATTGAAGGTGGAATGAAGTGGAGGTCCTTGTCAACAGAGCAGCCCTAAACTTTGGGGTGCTTGTGTCTTGCTGATTTTTCATTTTCCCAATTTATACCCCCATGAGTGGAAGTGCCCTATGCTCTCTAAGCTGTGTTTTTTAGATGTTTCAGGACACACCGTACACTTCTCCAGAGTGGCTGTTGGCAATTTACATCCCGCCCATCAGTGTAGCAAGGCTCCCATTTCTCCATGGCCTGTCGTGCATTTCTGGTTTTGAGACTTTTTTAAGCATGGCCCTTTTGACCAATGGGTAGCGAGTCTTCTTTGTAGCCCTGATTTGCCTTTCCAGGTTGCTTGGTTGGCCAAAAAGGGCGTATGCGTTTTTTCCTGAATATATTCAGGAAAAAACGCATACGCCCTTTTTGGCCAAGGGCATCATTGTCAACGTTTTACCGCTTTTCATGTGCTTTAAAGGCGATTCGAATCTACCTCCTGAAATCTGTTTCCTGCAATTCTGCCTTGATTTCAAATCCTCTTCTTTGCCTTCCCTCAATATATTTGTGGACGAGAGTTATCATTTATAACTCTGCAGGTTTGTGAATTGCAGTGCCCTGAAGCTCCATTTTACAACTCGCTTTTTTGGGAGCTGGCCGCAAAAGTGCAGGATGGCTTCAGGCCCTGTTCTGGTTCCGGGGGGCAGGCTGAGTCTCTTGCAAATTCTTCTTCCTGATGGGAAAATAGAGTGACCTGTGCCTGTCCCAACACCAAGAGCTAGTCTCTCATTGGTTCCCCATCTACCCGTTCATCCTCAGGACAAATTGCAACCTGTATGGAACAGGAGGTTAAAGGTGCTGATGCTCTAAGTAGGGAGATTACTAGTAAAGTGGCTGGAATGGCGAATCCGGGCACAAGGAGATGAGAAATCAGGTGCGTTTTAGAAACCTTTTCCCATCACACGGTGTACCATCTTCTGGGTTTCTCATGCATGTTTTCGATGTAGGAAGATGCCATTGAACCTGGAGATTTGGGACCCATGCGATGGGTACCACGCAGTATTACTTTAAAGGGTCTGCGTTTGCTCACCCAACCTCACCAAACCTCTCAGCCCCAAGAGTGTCCACCCTTATGTCTCATCCAGCTGTGGGTCTAGATATGGTCAATCCAGGTTGCGTCACAGCCCCTGAACGAATTGTGTAAGAATTTCTCTCTCTTTCACTGTCTTTGTTTCATGGGTTTTTAAAAGTAATTTATTTTTATAATGGGGTTTAGCTGCTTTTCACTGTTGTGTTTATGCCGCTTTACATCCACTTGACACACTAACAGAGAGATATCAATACATAGGTTTTAAGATTATTACTAGTCAGATATTTTCTTGTGCGGTGAATAGGGCGTGTTCAGTCCAGTTCTCTGAGCAAGGAGTAGGTCTTGTCTATTACATATTGGGTTTATGCAACGGTATCTGAGCTAATTTGAAACCCTTGTTTTATGTATCACCCCACCTCACCTTTCCCGTTAAGCAGCCATAGTGTGTTTTCTGCATGTGTGACTCTGTTCTCTTTTGTAATTCAGTTCAAGTGTAACGGTTTTTACATTCCCTCTATCAGTGAGACCTTATGAGAAGTGTCCTTTTCTGTGTGACTTATTTCACTTAGAATCGTCGTACCTAAATCCACTCATCATGCTGCTAATAGCCTTATGACATTGATTTCATGGCTGAGTGATATTCCATTGTACATAAGGACCACAACATCTTTATCCATTTTTCTCTTTCCTGGGATATTGAAGGTGGAATGAAGTGGAGGTCCTTGTCAAGAGAGCAGCCCTAAACTTTGGGGTGCTTGTGTCTTGCTGATTTTTCATTTTCCCAATTTATACCCCCATGAGTGGAAGTGCCCTATGCTCTCTAAGCTGTGTTTTTTAGATGTTTCAGGACACACCGTACACTTCTCCAGAGTGGCTGTTGGCAATTTACATCCCGCCCATCAGTGTAGCAAGGCTCCCATTTCTCCATGGCCTGTCGTGCATTTCTGGTTTTGAGACTTTTTTCAGCATGGCCCTTTTGACCGATGGCTAGCGAGTCTTCTTTGTAGCGCTGATTTGCCTTTCCAGGTTGCTTGGTTGGCCAAAAAGGGCGTATGCGTTTTTTCCTGAATATATTCAGGAAAAAACGCATACGCCCTTTTTGGCCAAGGGCATCATTGTCAACGTTTTGCCGCTTTTCATGTGCTTTAAAGGCGATTCGAATCTACCTCCTGAAATCTGTTTCCTGCAATTCTGCCTTGATTTCAAATCCTCTTCTTTGCCTTCCCTCAATATATTTGTGGACGAGAGTTATCATTTATAACTCTCCAGGTTTGTGAATTGCAGTGCCCTGAAGCTCCATTTTACAACTCGCTTTTTTGGGAGCTGGCCGCAAAAGCGCAGGATGGCTTCAGGCCCTGTTCTGGTTCCAGGGGGGAGGATGAGCCCGTGGTTAATTCTTCTCCCTGATGGGAAAATAGAGTGACCTGTGCCTGTCCCAATACCAAGAGCTAGTCTCTCACTAGTTCCCCGTCTACCCGTTAATCCTCAGGACAATTTGCAACCTGTACGGAACAGGAGGTTAAAGGTGCTGATGCTCCAAGTAGGGAGATTATTAGTAAAGCGGCTGGAATGACGAACCCGGGCACAAGGAGAAGAGAAATGAGGTGCGTTTTAGAAACCTTTCCCCATCACATGGTGTACCATCTTTTTGTTTGCTCATGCATGTTTTCGATGTAGGAAGATGCCCTTGAACCTGGAGATTTGGGACCCATGCGATGGGTACCACGCAGTATTACTTTAAAGGGTCTGCGTTTGCTCACCCAACCTCACCAAACCTCTCAGCCCCAAGAGTGTCCACCCTTATGTCTCATCCAGCTGTGGGTCTAGATATGGTCAATCCAGGTTGCGTCACAGCCCCTGAACGAATTGTGTAAGAATTTCTCTCTCTTTCACTGTCTTTGTTTCATGGGTTTTTAAAAGTAATTTATTTTTATAATGGGGTTTAGCTGCTTTTCACTGTTGTGTTTATGCCGCTTTACATCCACTTGACACACTAACAGAGAGATATCAATACATAGGTTTTAAGATTATTACTAGTCAGATATTTTCTTGTGCGGTGAATAGGGCGTGTTCAGTCCAGTTCTCTGAGCAAGGAGTAGGTCTTGTCTATTACATATTGGGTTTATGCAACGGTATCTGAGCTAATTTGAAACCCTTGTTTTATGTATCACCCCACCTCACCTTTCCCATTAAGCAGCCATAGTGTGTTTTCTGCATGTGTGACTCTGTTCTCTTTTGTAATTCAGTTCAAGTGTAACGGTTTTTACATTCCCTCTATCAGTGAGACCTTATGAGAAGTGTCCTTTTCTGTGTGACTTATTTCACTTAGAATCGTCGTACCTAAATCCACTCATCATGCTGCTAATAGCCTTATGACATTGATTTCATGGCTGAGTGATATTCCATTGTACATAAGGACCACAACTTCTTTATCCATTTTTCTCTTTCCTGGGATATTGAAGGTGGAATGAAGTGGAGGTCCTTGTCAAGAGAGCAGCCCTAAACTTTGGGGTGCTTGTGTCTTGCTGATTTTTCATTTTCCCAATTTATACCCCCATGAGTGGAAGTGCCCTATGCTCTCTAAGCTGTGTTTTTTAGATGTTTCAGGACACACCGTACACTTCTCCAGAGTGGCTGTTGGCAATTTACATCCCGCCCATCAGTGTAGCAAGGCTCCCATTTCTCCATGGCCTGTCGTGCATTTCTGGTTTTGAGACTTTTTTCAGCATGGCCCTTTTGACCGATGGCTAGCGAGTCTTCTTTGTAGCGCTGATTTGCCTTTCCAGGTTGCTTGGTTGGCCAAAAAGGGCGTATGCGTTTTTTCCTGAATATATTCAGGAAAAAACGCATACGCCCTTTTTGGCCAAGGGCATCATTGTCAACGTTTTGCCGCTTTTCATGTGCTTTAAAGGCGATTCGAATCTACCTCCTGAAATCTGTTTCCTGCAATTCTGCCTTGATTTCAAATCCTCTTCTTTGCCTTCCCGCAATATATTTGTGGACGAGAGTTATCATTTATAACTCTCCAGGTTTGTGAATTGCAGTGCCCTGAAGCTCCATTTTACAACTCGCTTTTTTGGGAGCTGGCCGCAAAAGCGCAGGATGGCTTCAGGCCCTGTTCTGGTTCCAGGGGGGAGGATGAGCCCGTGGTTAATTCTTCTCCCTGATGGGAAAATAGAGTGACCTGTGCCTGTCCCAATACCAAGAGCTTGTCTCTCACTAGTTCCCCGTCTACCCGTTCATCCTCAGGACAAATTGCAACCTGTACGGAACAGGAGGTTAAAGGTGCTGATGCTCCAAGTAGGGAGATTATTAGTAAAGCGGCTGGAATGACGAACCCGGGCACAAGGAGAAGAGAAATGAGGTGCGTTTTAGAAACCTTTCCCCATCACATGGTGTACCATCGTTTTGTTTTCTCATGCATGTTTTCGATTTAGGAAGATGCCCTTAAACCTTGAGATTTGGGACCCATGCGATGGGTACCACGCAGTATTACTTTATAGGGTCTGCGTTTGCTCACCCAACCTCACCAAACCTCTCAGCCCCAAGAGTGTCCACCCTTATGTCTCATCCAGCTGTGGGTCTAGATATGGTCAATCCAGGTTGCATCACAGCCCCTGAACGCATTGTGTAAGAATTTCTCTCTCTTTCACTGTCTTTGTTTCATGGGTTTGTAAAAGTAATTTATTTTTATAATGGGGTTTAGCTGCTTTTCACTGCTGTGTTTATGCTGCTTTACACCCATTTGACACACTAACAGAGAGATATGAATACATAGGTTTTAAGATTATTACTACTCAGATATATTCTTGTGCGGTGAATAGGGTGTGTTGAGTCCAGTTCTCTGAGCAAGGAGTAGGTCTTGTCTATTACATATTGGGTTTATGGAACGGTATCTGAGCTAATTTGAAACCCTTGTTTTATGTATCACCCCACCTCACCTTTCCCGTTAAGCAGCCATAGTGTGTTTTCTGCATGTGTGACTCTGTTCTGTTTTGTAATTCAGTTCAAGTGTAACGGTTTTGACATTCCCTCTATAAGTGATACCTTATGAGAAGTGTCCTTTTCTGTGTGACTTATTTCACTTAGAATCGTCGTACCTAAATCCACTCATCATGCTGCTACTAGCCTTATGACATTGATTTCATGGCTGAGTGATATTCCATTGTACATAAGGACCACAACTTCTTTATCCATTTTTCCCTTTCCTGGGATATTGAAGGTGGAATGAAGTGGAGGTCCTTGTCAACAGAGCAGCCCTAAACTTTGGGGTGCTTGTGTCTTGCTGATTTTTCATTTTCCCAATTTATACCCCCATGAGTGGAAGTGCCCTATGCTCTCTAAGCTGTGTTTTTTAGATGTTTCAGGACACACCGTACACTTCTCCAGAGTGGCTGTTGGCAATTTACATCCCGCCCATCAGTGTAGCAAGGCTCCCATTTCTCCATGGCCTGTCGTGCATTTCTGGTTTTGAGACTTTTTTAAGCATGGCCCTTTTGACCAATGGGTAGCGAGTCTTCTTTGTAGCCCTGATTTGCCTTTCCAGGTTGCTTGGTTGGCCAAAAAGGGCGTATGCGTTTTTTCCTGAATATATTCAGGAAAAAACGCATACGCCCTTTTTGGCCAAGGGCATCATTGTCAACGTTTTACCGCTTTTCATGTGCTTTAAAGGCGATTCGAATCTACCTCCTGAAATCTGTTTCCTGCAATTCTGCCTTGATTTCAAATCCTCTTCTTTGCCTTCCCTCAATATATTTGTGGACGAGAGTTATCATTTATAACTCTGCAGGTTTGTGAATTGCAGTGCCCTGAAGCTCCATTTTACAACTCGCTTTTTTGGGAGCTGGCCGCAAAAGTGCAGGATGGCTTCAGGCCCTGTTCTGGTTCCGGGGGGCAGGCTGAGTCTCTTGCAAATTCTTCTTCCTGATGGGAAAATAGAGTGACCTGTGCCTGTCCCAACACCAAGAGCTAGTCTCTCATTGGTTCCCCATCTACCCGTTCATCCTCAGGACAAATTGCAACCTGTATGGAACAGGAGGTTAAAGGTGCTGATGCTCTAAGTAGGGAGATTACTAGTAAAGTGGCTGGAATGGCGAATCCGGGCACAAGGAGATGAGAAATCAGGTGCGTTTTAGAAACCTTTTCCCATCACACGGTGTACCATCTTCTGGGTTTCTCATGCATGTTTTCGATGTAGGAAGATGCCATTGAACCTGGAGATTTGGGACCCATGCGATGGGTACCACGCAGTATTACTTTAAAGGGTCTGCGTTTGCTCACCCAACCTCACCAAACCTCTCAGCCCCAAGAGTGTCCACCCTTATGTCTCATCCAGCTGTGGGTCTAGATATGGTCAATCCAGGTTGCGTCACAGCCCCTGAACGAATTGTGTAAGAATTTCTCTCTCTTTCACTGTCTTTGTTTCATGGGTTTTTAAAAGTAATTTATTTTTATAATGGGGTTTAGCTGCTTTTCACTGTTGTGTTTATGCCGCTTTACATCCACTTGACACACTAACAGAGAGATATCAATACATAGGTTTTAAGATTATTACTAGTCAGATATTTTCTTGTGCGGTGAATAGGGCGTGTTCAGTCCAGTTCTCTGAGCAAGGAGTAGGTCTTGTCTATTACATATTGGGTTTATGCAACGGTATCTGAGCTAATTTGAAACCCTTGTTTTATGTATCACCCCACCTCACCTTTCCCGTTAAGCAGCCATAGTGTGTTTTCTGCATGTGTGACTCTGTTCTCTTTTGTAATTCAGTTCAAGTGTAACGGTTTTTACATTCCCTCTATCAGTGAGACCTTATGAGAAGTGTCCTTTTCTGTGTGACTTATTTCACTTAGAATCGTCGTACCTAAATCCACTCATCATGCTGCTAATAGCCTTATGACATTGATTTCATGGCTGAGTGATATTCCATTGTACATAAGGACCACAACTTCTTTATCCATTTTTCTCTTTCCTGGGATATTGAAGGTGGAATGAAGTGGAGGTCCTTGTCAAGAGAGCAGCCCTAAACTTTGGGGTGCTTGTGTCTTGCTGATTTTTCATTTTCCCAATTTATACCCCCATGAGTGGAAGTGCCCTATGCTCTCTAAGCTGTGTTTTTTAGATGTTTCAGGACACACCGTACACTTCTCCAGAGTGGCTGTTGGCAATTTACATCCCGCCCATCAGTGTAGCAAGGCTCCCATTTCTCCATGGCCTGTCGTGCATTTCTGGTTTTGAGACTTTTTTCAGCATGGCCCTTTTGACCGATGGCTAGCGAGTCTTCTTTGTAGCGCTGATTTGCCTTTCCAGGTTGCTTGGTTGGCCAAAAAGGGCGTATGCGTTTTTTCCTGAATATATTCAGGAAAAAACGCATACGCCCTTTTTGGCCAAGGGCATCATTGTCAACGTTTTGCCGCTTTTCATGTGCTTTAAAGGCGATTCGAATCTACCTCCTGAAATCTGTTTCCTGCAATTCTGCCTTGATTTCAAATCCTCTTCTTTGCCTTCCCTCAATATATTTGTGGACGAGAGTTATCATTTATAACTCTCCAGGTTTGTGAATTGCAGTGCCCTGAAGCTCCATTTTACAACTCGCTTTTTTGGGAGCTGGCCGCAAAAGCGCAGGATGGCTTCAGGCCCTGTTCTGGTTCCAGGGGGGAGGATGAGCCCGTGGTTAATTCTTCTCCCTGATGGGAAAATAGAGTGACCTGTGCCTGTCCCAATACCAAGAGCTAGTCTCTCACTAGTTCCCCGTCTACCCGTTAATCCTCAGGACAATTTGCAACCTGTACGGAACAGGAGGTTAAAGGTGCTGATGCTCCAAGTAGGGAGATTATTAGTAAAGCGGCTGGAATGACGAACCCGGGCACAAGGAGAAGAGAAATGAGGTGCGTTTTAGAAACCTTTCCCCATCACATGGTGTACCATCTTTTTGTTTGCTCATGCATGTTTTCGATGTAGGAAGATGCCCTTGAACCTGGAGATTTGGGACCCATGCGATGGGTACCACGCTGTATTACTTTAAAGGGTCTGCGTTTGCTCACCCAACCTCACCAAACCTCTCAGCCCCAAGAGTGTCCACCCTTATGTCTCATCCAGCTGTGGATCTAGATATGGTCAATCCAGGTTGCGTCACAGCCCCTGAACGAATTGTGTAAGAATTTCTCTCTCCTTCACTGTCTTTGTTTCATGGGTTTTTAAAAGTAATTTATTTTTATAATGGGGTTTAGCTGCTTTTCACTGTTGTGTTTATGCAGCTTTACATCCACTTGACACACTAACAGAGAGATATCAATACATAGTTTTTAAGATTATTACTAGTCAGATATTTTCTTGTGCGGTGAATAGGGCGTGTTGAGTCCAGTTCTCTGAGCAAGGAGTAGGTCTTGTCTATTACATATTGGGTTTATGCAACGGTATCTGAGCTAATTTGAAACCCTTGTTTTATGTATCACCCCACCTCACCTTTCCCGTTAAGCAGCCATAGTGTGTTTTCTGCATGTGTGACTCTGTTCTGTTTTGTAATTCAGTTCAAGTGTAACGGTTTTTACATTCCCTCTATCAGTGAGACCTTATGAGAAGTGTCCTTTTCTGTGTGACTTATTTCACTTAGAATCGTCGTACCTAAATCCACTCATCATGCTGCTACTAGCCTTATGACATTGATTTCATGGCTGAGTGATATTCCATTGTACATAAGGACCACAACTCCTTTATCCATTTTTCTCTTTCCTGGGATATTGAAGGTGGAATGAAGTGGAGGTCCTTGTCAAGAGAGCAGCCCTAAACTTTGGGGTGCTTGTGTCTTGCTGATTTTTCATTTTCCCAATTTATACCCCCATGAGTGGAAGTGCCCTATGCTCTCTAAGCTGTGTTTTTTAGATGTTTCAGGACACACCGTACACTTCTCCAGAGTGGCTGTTGGCAATTTACATCCCGCCCATCAGTGTAGCAAGGCTCCCATTTCTCCATGGCCTGTCGTGCATTTCTGGTTTTGAGACTTTTTTCAGCATGGCCCTTTTGACCGATGGCTAGCGAGTCTTCTTTGTAGCGCTGATTTGCCTTTCCAGGTTGCTTGGTTGGCCAAAAAGGGCGTATGCGTTTTTTCCTGAATATATTCAGGAAAAAACGCATACGCCCTTTTTGGCCAAGGGCATCATTGTCAACGTTTTGCCGCTTTTCATGTGCTTTAAAGGCGATTCGAATCTACCTCCTGAAATCTGTTTCCTGCAATTCTGCCTTGATTTCAAATCCTCTTCTTTGCCTTCCCTCAATATATTTGTGGACGAGAGTTATCATTTATAACTCTCCAGGTTTGTGAATTGCAGTGCCCTGAAGCTCCATTTTACAACTCGCTTTTTTGGGAGCTGGCCGCAAAAGCGCAGGATGGCTTCAGGCCCTGTTCTGGTTCCAGGGGGGAGGATGAGCCCGTGGTTAATTCTTCTCCCTGATGGGAAAATAGAGTGACCTGTGCCTGTCCCAATACCAAGAGCTTGTCTCTCACTAGTTCCCCGTCTACCCGTTCATCCTCAGGACAAATTGCAACCTGTACGGAACAGGAGGTTAAAGGTGCTGATGCTCCAAGTAGGGAGATTATTAGTAAAGCGGCTGGAATGACGAACCCGGGCACAAGGAGAAGAGAAATGAGGTGCGTTTTAGAAACCTTTCCCCATCACATGGTGTACCATCGTTTTGTTTTCTCATGCATGTTTTCGATTTAGGAAGATGCCCTTAAACCTTGAGATTTGGGACCCATGCGATGGGTACCACGCAGTATTACTTTATAGGGTCTGCGTTTGCTCACCCAACCTCACCAAACCTCTCAGCCCCAAGAGTGTCCACCCTTATGTCTCATCCAGCTGTGGGTCTAGATATGGTCAATCCAGGTTGCATCACAGCCCCTGAACGCATTGTGTAAGAATTTCTCTCTCTTTCACTGTCTTTGTTTCATGGGTTTGTAAAAGTAATTTATTTTTATAATGGGGTTTAGCTGCTTTTCACTGCTGTGTTTATGCTGCTTTACACCCATTTGACACACTAACAGAGAGATATGAATACATAGGTTTTAAGATTATTACTACTCAGATATATTCTTGTGCGGTGAATAGGGTGTGTTGAGTCCAGTTCTCTGAGCAAGGAGTAGGTCTTGTCTATTACATATTGGGTTTATGGAACGGTATCTGAGCTAATTTGAAACCCTTGTTTTATGTATCACCCCACCTCACCTTTCCCGTTAAGCAGCCATAGTGTGTTTTCTGCATGTGTGACTCTGTTCTGTTTTGTAATTCAGTTCAAGTGTAACGGTTTTGACATTCCCTCTATAAGTGATACCTTATGAGAAGTGTCCTTTTCTGTGTGACTTATTTCACTTAGAATCGTCGTACCTAAATCCACTCATCATGCTGCTACTAGCCTTATGACATTGATTTCATGGCTGAGTGATATTCCATTGTACATAAGGACCACAACTTCTTTATCCATTTTTCCCTTTCCTGGGATATTGAAGGTGGAATGAAGTGGAGGTCCTTGTCAACAGAGCAGCCCTAAACTTTGGGGTGCTTGTGTCTTGCTGATTTTTCATTTTCCCAATTTATACCCCCATGAGTGGAAGTGCCCTATGCTCTCTAAGCTGTGTTTTTTAGATGTTTCAGGACACACCGTACACTTCTCCAGAGTGGCTGTTGGCAATTTACATCCCGCCCATCAGTGTAGCAAGGCTCCCATTTCTCCATGGCCTGTCGTGCATTTCTGGTTTTGAGACTTTTTTAAGCATGGCCCTTTTGACCAATGGGTAGCGAGTCTTCTTTGTAGCCCTGATTTGCCTTTCCAGGTTGCTTGGTTGGCCAAAAAGGGCGTATGCGTTTTTTCCTGAATATATTCAGGAAAAAACGCATACGCCCTTTTTGGCCAAGGGCATCATTGTCAACGTTTTACCGCTTTTCATGTGCTTTAAAGGCGATTCGAATCTACCTCCTGAAATCTGTTTCCTGCAATTCTGCCTTGATTTCAAATCCTCTTCTTTGCCTTCCCTCAATATATTTGTGGACGAGAGTTATCATTTATAACTCTGCAGGTTTGTGAATTGCAGTGCCCTGAAGCTCCATTTTACAACTCGCTTTTTTGGGAGCTGGCCGCAAAAGTGCAGGATGGCTTCAGGCCCTGTTCTGGTTCCGGGGGGCAGGCTGAGTCTCTTGCAAATTCTTCTTCCTGATGGGAAAATAGAGTGACCTGTGCCTGTCCCAACACCAAGAGCTAGTCTCTCATTGGTTCCCCATCTACCCGTTCATCCTCAGGACAAATTGCAACCTGTATGGAACAGGAGGTTAAAGGTGCTGATGCTCTAAGTAGGGAGATTACTAGTAAAGTGGCTGGAATGGCGAATCCGGGCACAAGGAGATGAGAAATCAGGTGCGTTTTAGAAACCTTTTCCCATCACACGGTGTACCATCTTCTGGGTTTCTCATGCATGTTTTCGATGTAGGAAGATGCCATTGAACCTGGAGATTTGGGACCCATGCGATGGGTACCACGCAGTATTACTTTAAAGGGTCTGCGTTTGCTCACCCAACCTCACCAAACCTCTCAGCCCCAAGAGTGTCCACCCTTATGTCTCATCCAGCTGTGGGTCTAGATATGGTCAATCCAGGTTGCGTCACAGCCCCTGAACGAATTGTGTAAGAATTTCTCTCTCTTTCACTGTCTTTGTTTCATGGGTTTTTAAAAGTAATTTATTTTTATAATGGGGTTTAGCTGCTTTTCACTGTTGTGTTTATGCCGCTTTACATCCACTTGACACACTAACAGAGAGATATCAATACATAGGTTTTAAGATTATTACTAGTCAGATATTTTCTTGTGCGGTGAATAGGGCGTGTTCAGTCCAGTTCTCTGAGCAAGGAGTAGGTCTTGTCTATTACATATTGGGTTTATGCAACGGTATCTGAGCTAATTTGAAACCCTTGTTTTATGTATCACCCCACCTCACCTTTCCCGTTAAGCAGCCATAGTGTGTTTTCTGCATGTGTGACTCTGTTCTCTTTTGTAATTCAGTTCAAGTGTAACGGTTTTTACATTCCCTCTATCAGTGAGACCTTATGAGAAGTGTCCTTTTCTGTGTGACTTATTTCACTTAGAATCGTCGTACCTAAATCCACTCATCATGCTGCTAATAGCCTTATGACATTGATTTCATGGCTGAGTGATATTCCATTGTACATAAGGACCACAACTTCTTTATCCATTTTTCTCTTTCCTGGGATATTGAAGGTGGAATGAAGTGGAGGTCCTTGTCAAGAGAGCAGCCCTAAACTTTGGGGTGCTTGTGTCTTGCTGATTTTTCATTTTCCCAATTTATACCCCCATGAGTGGAAGTGCCCTATGCTCTCTAAGCTGTGTTTTTTAGATGTTTCAGGACACACCGTACACTTCTCCAGAGTGGCTGTTGGCAATTTACATCCCGCCCATCAGTGTAGCAAGGCTCCCATTTCTCCATGGCCTGTCGTGCATTTCTGGTTTTGAGACTTTTTTCAGCATGGCCCTTTTGACCGATGGCTAGCGAGTCTTCTTTGTAGCGCTGATTTGCCTTTCCAGGTTGCTTGGTTGGCCAAAAAGGGCGTATGCGTTTTTTCCTGAATATATTCAGGAAAAAACGCATACGCCCTTTTTGGCCAAGGGCATCATTGTCAACGTTTTGCCGCTTTTCATGTGCTTTAAAGGCGATTCGAATCTACCTCCTGAAATCTGTTTCCTGCAATTCTGCCTTGATTTCAAATCCTCTTCTTTGCCTTCCCTCAATATATTTGTGGACGAGAGTTATCATTTATAACTCTCCAGGTTTGTGAATTGCAGTGCCCTGAAGCTCCATTTTACAACTCGCTTTTTTGGGAGCTGGCCGCAAAAGCGCAGGATGGCTTCAGGCCCTGTTCTGGTTCCAGGGGGGAGGATGAGCCCGTGGTTAATTCTTCTCCCTGATGGGAAAATAGAGTGACCTGTGCCTGTCCCAATACCAAGAGCTAGTCTCTCACTAGTTCCCCGTCTACCCGTTAATCCTCAGGACAATTTGCAACCTGTACGGAACAGGAGGTTAAAGGTGCTGATGCTCCAAGTAGGGAGATTATTAGTAAAGCGGCTGGAATGACGAACCCGGGCACAAGGAGAAGAGAAATGAGGTGCGTTTTAGAAACCTTTCCCCATCACATGGTGTACCATCTTTTTGTTTGCTCATGCATGTTTTCGATGTAGGAAGATGCCCTTGAACCTGGAGATTTGGGACCCATGCGATGGGTACCACGCTGTATTACTTTAAAGGGTCTGCGTTTGCTCACCCAACCTCACCAAACCTCTCAGCCCCAAGAGTGTCCACCCTTATGTCTCATCCAGCTGTGGATCTAGATATGGTCAATCCAGGTTGCGTCACAGCCCCTGAACGAATTGTGTAAGAATTTCTCTCTCCTTCACTGTCTTTGTTTCATGGGTTTTTAAAAGTAATTTATTTTTATAATGGGGTTTATCTGCTTTTCACTGTTGTGTTTATGCAGCTTTACATCCACTTGACACACTAACAGAGAGATATCAATACATAGTTTTAAGATTATTACTAGTCAGATATTTTCTTGTGCGGTGAATAGGGCGTGTTGAGTCCAGTTCTCTGAGCAAGGAGTAGGTCTTGTCTATTACATATTGGGTTTATGCAACGGTATCTGAGCTAATTTGAAACCCTTGTTTATGTATCACCCCACCTCACCTTTCCCGTTAAGCAGCCATAGTGTGTTTTCTGCATGTGTGACTCTGTTCTGTTTTGTAATTCAGTTCAAGTGTAACGGTTTTTACATTCCCTCTATCAGTGAGACCTTATGAGAAGTGTCCTTTTCTGGTGGACCTTATTTCACTTAGAATCGTCGTACCTAAATCCACTCATCATGCTGCTACTAGCCTTATGACATTGATTTCATGGCTGAGTGATATTCCATTGTACATAAGGACCACAACTCCTTTATCCATTTTTCTCTTTCCTGGGATATGAAGGTGGAATGAAGTGGAGGTCCTTGTCAACAGAGCAGCCCTAAACTTTGGGGTGCTTGTGTCTTGCTGATTTTCATTTTCCCAATTTATACCCCCATGAGTGGAAGTGCCCTATGCTCTCTAAGCTGTGTTTTTTAGATGTTTCAGGACACACCGTACACTTCTCCAGAGTGGCTGTTGGCAATTTACATCCCGCCCATCAGTGTAGCAAGGCTCCCTTTCCTCCCTGGCCTCTCCTGCTTTTCTTGTTTTACACTTTTTTAGGAAGGCCATTTTGACCGATGGGAAGTCAGACTTCTTTGTAGCGCTGAATTGCATTTCCGGCTTGCTTGGTTGGCCAAAAAGGGCCTATGGTTTTTTCCTGAATATATTCAGAAAAAAACGCATATTCTCTTTTTGGCCAAGTGCATCATTGTCGACGTTTTGCTGCTTTTCATGTGCTTTAGTGGTGATTCGAATCTATCTCCTGAAATCTGTTTCCTGCAATTCTGCCTTGATTTCAAATCCTCTTCGTTACCTTCCCTCAATATATTTGTGGACGAGAGTTATCATTTATAATTCTGCAGGTTTGTGAATTGCAGTGCTCCTGTGCTCCATTTGTCAACTCGCTTTTTTGGGAGCTTTCCGCAGAACCGCTCGTTTGCTTCTGGCCCTACTCTGGTTCCCGGTGGCAGTCTAAGCCTTTGCTTAATTCTTCTTCCTGACTGGAAAGTAGAGTAACATGTGCCTCTCCGAACATCTAGGGCTTGGCTCTCCTTGTTTCTCCTCCTTGCCCTTCTTCCTTTGGACAAATTCCGATTTCTGTGCAACTGGATGTTGAAGGTGCTGACATCCTCTAGTGGGGAGATTTTAAGGAAAAAGGCTGGAGGGGTGAACCCAACAACCAGGAAATTAGGCGTTTTGGTGCCTTTTCCAAAATCTTCCTGATCCAACCGTGTTCCATCTTCTGGGTGTCACAGGCATGTTTTAGCTGTAGGAAAGGTCCCGTGTATGTAAGGAGAACACAAGGGATTTTTCCAAATCAGTGTCTCCCCGAACTCCAATCTGGGGAATTTTTAAGCTACTGGTACATGTGTGTTCATTAAGGGACTTGGGCCGTAGGCAGAGTCCGAACTTTAGATGATTGAAGTCTTCAGGTTCAGAAACGCTCACCATCGGCCTCCTTTAGTTTCCATTTTATCTGTAGTTGATAGATGATGTCGATATAGATATCTATTGTTTTTCAGATTATTTCCCCTCAGGGGTCATTACAAAATATTGAGTATAGTTCCCTGTGCTATACAGTAGTTCCTTGTTGATGATATATTTTATACATAGCAGTGTGTATATGTTAATCTGAAACTGTTAATTTATCCCTCCTCCCACCTTTCCCCTTTGCTAATAAAAAAATATAAGATTTTATACTTCTCAGAAATCTAGGAGCTGAAAGAGAGGTATCATTTTCAATGGAAAATCATTCAAAACAAGGTTGAAACTTCAACCAAGATTATTAGATGTACATCCTTGGAAAGAAATCACTGCATTTCTCTACTCTTGACCTGACAAATAAGACAATCCCCTCCACTGAACTTGCTTATAATAAAGTGATGGAAATATCAAATGGAAGTGTTAGAAACATCTTATTTTACACGAGCCTTATACACTGCTCTATGTTAATTACAGTTTGGCTCACACATCTGTTCATTGAAGTTACAATGTTCTCAAATTCTGTTACTGATCCTGCAGAGTGGGCCCCAACAAGGGTCTCCCTGCCCAGTGTCATTGGAGCCAACAGATCGAGACTGACTTTGGTTCAGAAGCAAAGGAAAACTTTATATTTTGATCAGAGAATGGAGAGGTGAGAGTGTGTGCTCCCCTGCGGGTTGTGGGCCGGGCTGCTGTGTAGGGATCCTGTCAGCATCAGCGGGAGGGAGGGGGCGGAGCTCTCGAGGGCCAGGTTGGCTGCAGCTCAGGCTCTATGTCGCAGAGTCTGCACGGGGCCCCACGAGCTGAGGTGTCGGCCCAGCCATTTTGCACTAGGAAATCGGGTCTGAAGTGTCGGGTGTGGGACCTCTGCATGTGGAAACCTAGGAGCAAGTGAAATTAGACAAAGCACAAAGGAAAAAATGGTTAGACTTTATTTAATTGCCCAGATTCTATTTTTATCTCCCAGGAATTTTTAATGGGCTTTGCCAGTGACAAAGCCCTCCTCTGCCTTTTGTCCCATTCCTCATTCTTGGGGCGCTGAGGGTGCAGACACGTCTTCTGTAAATGCTTCATGCTGAGTTGGGTGTCCTCATACCCGGGGGGAGGGGCAGGACTTCTCCCCAGCAGCCTCCAGGTGAGGTTGATTGTCCGCAGGCCTCCTCCCTCACTGCTCGTCTGCCTGAGCACCAGCATTGGAAGTTTTATAGATTCTAATGACCTTTAAGGGTCCAGGAAAGAGATGTGCAGAGACGCTGGGGGGGTGGGCGGTTTTACCCTGCTCCACATTGGTTCGGCCCCCTTAGGCTGACGGTTTCTGCCAGCCTAGATGCTCTGACCAGTAGTCTGTGCTTTCTTCAGTTAGGCCACTGAATTAACGTACAAACAGCACCAGGTGTCAGAGCCCTGCTTGCTCAACTCCCAGACAGTCCAGGGCCGGTGGTGATCCAGGACCATGACGGCCACTCAGTCAACGGCCTTTTGAAGTAGCCAGGAGTACAGCCGGTCTCATTGGCCGCCGTCACTGCGGTGTCTGTAGGCTTTTCTATGGTGGCAGCGTTATTTACAGTTCCCCTGCCAAGTTTATTAGCTCCGCTCTGGGTGCAGTAAGTCCTGTAAGCAATAGTCTGCTCTTTTGGGGCACACTCTTGTTGTTTTCTGAGAGAAGCTCCAGGTCAAGTGATGGTCACACGAGTCGTCATGGGGGCCCATTGCCCCAGGTTGTCTCTCTGGAGGTTGGTGTTGGAGGGCCTCCTCACTCGAGGTCATTGTGCCCACGGAGCAATCCCTGCAACTTCAGGGCATGGTGGGTGGTTAGGATCACCAAGTGGCGTCCTTTTCCCTTAGGAGGGAGCTGGCCTTGTGGGCTGCTGATTTCCAGGTTTTTAGATACCCCCAGTATCCTGGTCGGATGGGGTGGCTGGCCAATGCCTGGAGGGCATTCTTGCATTGTTCCATTTCAAGTGGTCCCAGTTTTTGCACTAATACTCCAAGGGCGATTCGCCTTGGACCAGGAATGTAAAGGTCAAAGGGTTTAGCTAACTTAGGGAGGTCCAGGGCCAGGGTCTGAATTGACTGCTCTTTCCATTCTTGAAAGGCCGCTTCTGGATTCTATTCAAAAGGATCATCATCTTTTCCTTTCAGTGTTTCATATAGAGAGGCCCAGCTATTAGACTGTAGTTAGGGATCCAGATGCAGCAAACCCCGGTCTCCCCAGGAACCCCTAAGCTGTCTTCTAGTTTCAGGAAAGGTGAGGCTGCAAATGGCTTCTTCCCTTTCCTGGGGTGGGCTTCTCCGACCTTCTGTGCGAATGAAGCCCAGGAAGGCCACCTTAGTTTGTGATATTTGAGCCTTTTCCTTGGACACCTTCTATCTTTCATTGGCTAGGTAGTTCAGAGGCCTCCTTAGTCGGGCTGGTGATCAGAATGTCATCTGCATATTGAAGGAGGGTTCCCTTCTCCAGAGGTAGATCTTTTAGGTCTTTAGCTAACGTTTCCCCAAAGATGGTGTGGGAATTTTTGAACCCCTGGGGCAGGACGGCCCAGCAGTATTGTTTTTGTTGTAGGTTGAGTCCTGCCACTCACAGCCAAAATTTCTTGTGACTCTGGGACTAATGGAATACAGAAGAAGGCATCATTGAAGTCTAATACAGAATGCCATGTCCTGGTGGATGGTAGAATGACCAGCAGGGTGTAGGAATTAGGAACTACTAGATGTATATCCTCTGTGGCTTCACTGACTGTCCTGGCGTCCTCTACCAGGTCCCCAGCAGCCCACGGGGCTCTTGTGGTCAGGCCCCTCCCAGGATATGGAGCTCACCTGGGCAGGTACGCAGCAGCCCACGGGGCTCTCGTGGGCAGGCCCCTCCCTGGATATGGAGCTCCCGTGGACAGGTACCCCGGCAGGGCTGGGCACACAGGAACCGTGCACGTAGCCCTCATTGCAGAGCACCCCCAGCACCCCTGTCACTCAGAGCTGACACAGAGCACCTCAGAGCAGAGCTTGAACTAACAAACAGCAGCTCCAACAGGTCTGTGACCCTAGGCTTCACTCTGTGCGGCCTCCCTCTGCCTGGTCTTCCAGGGGCTTCCACTGCAGCCGGGGCACCAGGCCTCTGTCTCCACCCACCACCCCTCCTCTCCCTGACTCCTGGGTTCCTCTCATTAGCAGAGGGTCTTCTTGAAGTTGTCTCCCACTCATGGACCAGATAAAATGATTCGAAAACAAGCCAGGGCTGCCGCCCCTTATCTATCCTGACTCTCGGGACCCTACACCTGTTCCTTGGATCTGGCCGGTGCAGCAAGGCCCATTTTCTGCAACTCTGAGCCCCTGAGGGGCGAGGATTGGCTGACCTGGGCAGCCTGACCCGGCCGGCCAGCCCTTCCCAGGTGTGCCTGGGTTGAGGTCAATATAAACACCCCTCCAGGCAGCAAAAGCCTCTGCAGCTGTGCCTGACGCCATATTCTCTGCCCCGTCAGCAGTCTCGGGGTTGGGCTGGTGGGAGGGAGTAGGGCCCACGGCTCTATGAGTGGCCCAGTGTGACTGGGGCTCTGCTGGACTTTCTGCAGGAGTTGCCGGGCTGCCACCTGCTAAAGAAGAGGATGTGTCACCCATACTTGCTGCTGGAATTTCTCCCCGGGCAGAGGTGAGGAAGGAAAAAAGCAGTGGGGGCCGGGACAGGAGGGGTACCTCAGGCAGGGAAATGGAAAGCTTCCAGACGAGCGCCCGGGGCCAGGACCATCCTGGCTGGCCTGCAGGCACCAAGTCGGCCTGCGTGCTGTCGCTGGTGTGACTCCAAGCCCCTTCCTCTAGTTTTTAAAGTCTTTGCACACATTCAGGTGTTTTACCTGGGAAGGGTGGGAAAAGTTCAGCAGCAGCTGGCCTGGGGCTCAGCTCATGTTTACTCAGAGACGCCTCCTCACGGTCCCCCAGCTTTGCAATGAGGACGCTCCTCGTGTGGGGGCTGCTGGCTGCATGGGAGATGATTCCCCACCTGTGACCAACTTCAGAATTGTTTACCCCTGGAGCAAGTGCCCTGATAGTGTTTTCCTCTGTATGACCAGTGGGTTCTGTTTTTTTTTTTTTTTTCTTTTTTGGTTCAAGGTAAGTTTTATTCCTCTTTTTGTATTTATGGATATAAGCATGGAAATAATTCATTCATATAAATACGTCTATGGGAAGGACAGAACTTTTTTTTCTGTTTTATTTTTTTAAGTATTATTTATTTTTTAATTTTTGAATTTATTTTATTCATTTTTTTATACAGCAGGCTCTTATTGGTAACCTATTTTATACATATAAGTGTATATATGTCAATCCCAGGCTCGCAATTCATCCCACCACCACCACCCTGCCACTTTCCCCCCTTGGTGTCCATACATTTGTTCTCTACATCTGTGTCTCTATTTCTGCCTTGCAAACCGGTTCATCTTTACCATTTTTCTAGGTTCCACATGTATGCGTTAATATACGATATTTGTTTTTCTCTTTCTGACTTACTTCACTCTGTATGACAGTCTCTAGATCTATCCACGTCTCTACAAATGACCCAATTTCATTCCTTTTTATGGCTGAGTAATATTCCATTTTATATATGTAGCACATCTTTTCTGTTCGTCTGTCTATGGGCATTTAGGTTGCTTCCATGACCTGGCTATTGTAAACAGTGCTGCAATGAATATTGTGGTGAATATGTCTTTTTGAATTATGGTTTTCTCTGGGTATATGGCCAGTAGTGGGATTGCTGGGTCATATGGTAATTCTATTTTTAGTCTTTTAAGGAACCTCCATACTGTTCTCCATAGTGACTGTATCAATTTACATTCCCACAAATAGTGTAAGAGGGTTCCCTTTTCTCCACACCCTCTCCAGCATTTGTTGCTTGTAGATTTTCTGATGATGCCCATTCTAACTCGTGTGAGGTGATACCTCATTGTAGTTTTGGTTTATATTTCTCTAATAATTAGTGATGTTGAGCAGCTTTTCATGTGCTTCTTGGTCATCTGTATGTCTTCTTGGGACAAATGTCTATTTACGTCATCTGCCCATTTTTGGATTGGGTTGTTTGTTTTTTTACTGTTGAGCTGCATGAGCTGTTTATATACATTGGAGATTAATCCTTTGTCCATTGATTCGTTTGCAAATATTTTCTCCCATTGTGAGGGTTGTCTTTTCGTCTTGTTTGTAGTTTCCTTTGTTTTGCAAAAGCTTTTAGGTTTCATTTGCTCCCATATGTTTATTTTTTTTATTCCATTACTCTAGGAGGTGGATCAAAAAAGATCTTGCTGTGATTTATGTCAAAGAGTATTCTTCCTGTGTTTTCCTCTAAGAGTTTTATAGTGTCCGGTCTTACATTTCGGTCTCTAATCCATTTTGAGTTTATTTTTTGTGTATGGTGTTAGGGAGTGTTCTAATTTCATTCTTTTACATGTAGCTGTCCATTTTTCCCAGCACCACTTATTGAAGAGACTGTCTTTTCTCCTTTGTATACCCTTGCCTCCTTTGTCATAGATTAGTGGGCCATAGGTGTGTAGGTTTATCTCTGGGCTTTTTTTTTTCTTTTACATCTTTATTGGAGTATAATTGCTTTACAATTGTGTGTTAGTTTCTGCTGTATAAAAAAGTGAATCAGCTGTGCGTATACATATAACACCATATCCCCTCCCTCTTGCACCTCCCTCTCACTCCCTTATCCCACCCTTTTAGGTGGTCACAAAGCACAGAGCTGATCTCCCTGTGCTATGTGGCTGCTTCCCAGTAGCTATCAATTTTACATTTGGTAGTGTATATATGTCCATACCACTCTCTCACTTTGTCCCAGCTTACCCTTCCCTCTCCCCATGTCCTCAAGTCCTTTCTCTACGTCTGTGTCCTTAATCCTTTCCTGCCCCTAGGTTCTTCATAAACTTTTTTTTTTAAGATTCCATATATATGTGTTAGCATACGGTATTTGTTTTTCTCTTTCTGACTTACTTCACTCTGTAGGACAGACTCTAGATCCATCCACCTCACTAAAAATAACTCAATTTCGTTTCTTTTTATGGCTGAATAATGTTCCATTGTATATATGTGCCACATCTTCTTTATCCATTTATCTGTTGATGGACACTTAGGTTGCTTCCATGTCCTGGCTATTGTAAATAGAGCTACAGTGAACATTGTGGTACATGACTCTTTTTGAATTATGGTTTTCTCAGGGTAAATGTCCAGGAGTGGGTTTGCTGGGTTGCATGGTAGTTCTATTTTTAGTGTTTAAGGAACCCCCATACCGTTCTCCCTAGTGGCTATATCAATTTACATTCCCACCAACAGTGCAAGAGGGTTCCCTTTGCTCCAATAAATGCCTCTCCAGCATTTATTGTTGGTAGATTTTTTGATGATGGCCATTCTGACTGGTGTGAGGTGATACCTCACTGTAGTTTTGATTTGCATTTCTCTAATGATTAGTGATGTTCAGCATCCTTTCATGTGTTTGTTGGCAACCTGTATATCTTCTTTGGAGAAATGTCTATTTAGGTCTTCTGCCCATTTTTGGATTGGGTTGTTTGGTTTTGTGATATTGAGCTACATGAGCTGCTTTTTGGAGATTAATCCTTTGCCATTTGCTTCATTTGAAAATATTTTCTCCCATTCTGATGGTTGTCTTTTCATCTTGCTTATGTTTTCCTCTGCTGTGCAAAAGAATTTATGTTTCATTCGGTCCCATTTTTTTATTTTTGTTTTTATTTCCATTTCTCTAGGAGGTGGGTCAAAAAGGATCTTGCTGTGATTTATGTCATAGACTGTTCTGCTTATGTTTTCCTCTAAGAGTTTTATAGTGGCTGGTCTTATATTTAGGTCTCTAATCCATTTTGAGTTTATTTTTGTGTATGGTGTTAGGGAGTGTACTAATTTCATTCTTTTACATGTAACTGTCCAGTTTTCCCAGCACCACTTGCTGAAGACACTGTCTTTTCTCCATTGTATACCCTTGCCTCCTTTGTCATAGATTAGTGAACCATAGGTACGTGGGTTTATCTCTGTGCTTTCTATCCTGTTCTATTGACCTATATTTCTGTTTTTGTGTCAGTACCATATTATCTTGATTACTGTAGCTTTGCAATATAGTCTGAAGTCTGGAAGTCTGATTCCTCCAGCTCTTTTTTTTCCCCCCTCAAGACTGCTTTGGCTATCCAGGGTCTTTTGTGTCTCCCTACAAATTTTAAGATTTTTTTTTCTTGTTCTGTAGAAAATGCCAAAGGTATTTTGATCGGGATTGCATTGAATCTGTAGATTGCTTTGGGTAGTATAGTCATTTTCACAATATTGATTCTTCTAATCCGAGAACATGGTATATGTCTCCATCTGTTTATAGCATCTTTGATTTCTTTCATCAGTGTCTTATAGTTTTCTGAGTACAGGTCTTTTACTTCCTTAGGTAGGTTTATTCCTAGGTATTTTATTCTTTTTGTTGCAGTGGTAATGGGATTGTTTCCTTAATTTCTCTTTCTGATCTTTCATTGTTAGTGTATAGGAATGCAAGCAATTTCTGTGCATTAATTTTGTATCCTGCAACTTTACCAAATTCATTGATTAGCTCCAGTGGTTTTCTGGTGGCATCTTCAGGATTCTCTTTCTATGATATCATGTCATCTGCAAACAGTGACAATTTTACTTCTTCTTTTCCTTTTTGTATTCCTTTTATTTCTTTTTCTTCTCTGATTGCCATGGCTAGGACTTCCAAAACTATGTTGAATAGCAGTGGTGAGAGTGGACATCCTCGTCTTGTTCCTGATCTTAGAGGAAACGCTTTCAGTTTTTCACCATTGAGAATGCTGTTTGCTGTGGGTTTGTCATATATGGCCTTTATTATGTTGAGGTAGTTTCCCTCTATGCCCACACTCTGCAGAGTTTTTATCGTAAATGAGTGTTGAATTTTCTCAAAATCTTTTCCTTCATCTATTGAGATGATCATATGGTTTTATTCTACAATTTGTTAATATGGTGTATCACATTGATTTGTGTATATTGAAGAATCCTCGCATCCCTGGGATAAACCCCACTTGATCATGGTGTATGATCCTTTTCATGTGTTGTTCGATTCTGTTTGCTAGTATTTTGTTGAGGATTTTTACATCTATATTCATCAGTGATATTGGTCTATAATTTTCTTTCCTTGTAGTATCTCTGTCTGATTTTGGTATCAGGGTGATGGTGGTCTCATAGAATGAGTTTGGGAGTGTTCCTTCCCCTGCAATTGTTTTGAAGAATTTGAGAAGGTTGGGTGTTAGCTCTTCTCTAAATGTTTGATAGAATTCACCTGTGATGCCATCTGGTTCTGGACTTTTGTTTGTTGGAAGATTTTTAATCACAGTTTCAATTTCATTGCTTGTGATAGGTTTGTTCATATTTTCTATTTCTTCCTGGTTCAGTCTTAGAAGGTTATCCCTTTCTAAGAATTTGTCCATTTCTTCCAGATTGTCCATTTTATTGGCCTAGAGTTGCTTGTAGTAGTCTCTTAGGATGCTTTGTATTCCTGTGGTGTCTGTTGTAACTTCTGCTTTTTCACTTCTAATTTTGTTGATTTGCGTCCTCTCCCTCTTTTTCTGGAGTCTGGCTAAAGGTTGATCATTTTTGCTTATCTTCTCAAAGAACCAGCTTTTAGTTTTATTGATCTTTGCTTTCGTTTTCTTTGTTTCTATTTCATTTATTTCTGCTCTGATCTTTATGATTTCTTTCCTTCTACTAACTTTGGGTTTTGTTCTTCTTTCTCTAGTTCCTCTAGGTGTAAGGTTAGATTGTTTATTTGAGATTTTTCTTGTTTCTTGAGGTAGGCTTGTATTGCTATAAACTTCCCTCTTAGAACTCCTTTTGCTGCATCCCATAGGTTTTGGATCATCGTGTTTTTGTTGTCATTTGTCTCTAGGTAGTTTTTGATTTCCTCTTTGATTTCTTCAGTGATCTCTTGGTTATTTAGTAACGTATTGTTTAGCCTCCATGTGTTTGTGATTTTTACGGTTTTTTCCGTGTAATTGATTTCTAATCTCATAGCATTGTGGTCGGAACAGCTGCTTGATATGATTTCAGTTTTCTTAAATTTACTGAGGCTTTATCTGTGACCCAAGATGTGATCTATCCTGGAGAATGTTCCGTGTGCAGTTGAGAAGAACGTGTAATCTGCTGTTTTTGGATGGAATGTCCTATAAATATCAATTAACTCTATCTGGTCTATTGTGTCATTTAAAGCTTGTGTTTCCTTATTAATTGTCTGTCTGGCTGATCTCCACTGGTGTAAGTGAGCTGTTAAAGTCCCCCGCTATTATTGTGTTACTGTCGATTTCCTCTTTTATAGCTGTTAGCAGTTGCCTTATACATTGAGCTGCTCCTATTTTGGGTACATATATATTTATAATTGTTATATCTTCTTCTTGGATTGATCCCCTGACCATTATGTAGTGCCTTTCCTCGTCTCTTGTAACATTCTTTATTTTAAAGTCTATTTTATCTGATATGAGTATTGCTACTCCAGCTTTCTTTTGATTTTCATTTGCATAGAATATATTTTTCCATCGCCTCACTTTGAGTCTGTATGTGTCCCTAGGTCTGAAATGGATCTCTTGTAGACAGCATATATATGGGTCTTGTTTTTGTATCCATTCAGCGAGCCTGTGTCTTTTGGTTGGAACATGTAGTGCATTCACGTTTAAGGTAATTATCGATATGTATGTTCCTACTACTATTTTCTTAATTGTTATGGGTTTGTCTTGGTGGGTCCTTTTCTTCTCTTGTGTTTCCCACTTAGAGAAGTTCCTTTAGCATTTGGTGTAGAGCTGGTTTCATGGTGCTGAATTCTCTTAGCTTTTGCTTGTCTGTAAGGCTTTTGATTTCTCCATCAAATCTGAATGAGCTCTTTGCAGGGTGGAGTACTCTTGGTTGTAGGTTCTTCCCTTTCATCACTTTAAATTTATTTATCATGCCACTTCCTTCTGGCTTGTAGATTTTCTGCTGAGAAATCAGTTGTTATCCTTATGGGAGTTCCCTTGTATGTTATTTGTCATTTTTCCCTTGCTGCTTTCAATCATTTTTCTTTGTCGTTAATTTTTGTCAATTTGATTACTATGTGTCTTGTCATTTTTCTCCTTTGGTTTATCCTGCCTGGGACACTCTGTGCTTCTGGACTTGGGTGGCTATTTCTTTTCCCATGCTAGGGAAGTTTTTGACCATAATCTCTTCAAATATATTCTCGGGTCCTTTCTCTCTCTCTTCTCCTTCTGGGACCCCTATAATGCGAATGTTGTTGCGTTTAAAGTTGTCCCAGAGGACTCTTGGGGTATCTTCGTTTATTTTCATTCTTTTTCTTTATTCTGTTCCATGGCAGTGATTTCCACCTTTCTGTCTTCCAGGTCACTTATCCGTTCTTCTGCCACAGTTATTCTGCTACTGATTCCTTCTAGTGTATTTTTCATTTCAGTTATTCCATTGTTCACCTCTGTTTGTTTGTTCTTTAATTCTTCTAGGTGTTTGTTCCTTAATTCTTCTAGGTCTTTGTTAAACATTTCTTGCATCTTCTCGATCTTTGCCTCCTTTCTTTTTCCAAGGTCTTGGCTCAACTTCACTATCATTATTTTGAATTCTTTTTCTGGAAGGTTCCCTATCTCCACCTCATTTCATTTTTTTTCTGGGGTTTTATCTTGTTCCTTGATCTGGTATAAAGTCCTCTGCCTTTTCATTTTGTCTATCTTTCTGTGAATGTGGTTTTCCTTCCACAGGCTGCAGAATTGTAGTTCTTCTTGCTTCTGCTGTCTGCTCTCCGGTGGATGAGTCTATCTTAGAGGCTTGTGCAAGCTTCCTGATGGGAGGGACTGGTGGTGGGTAGAGCTGGGTGTTGCTTTGGTGGGCAGAGCTTTAATCCGCTTGTCTACGGATTAAATAAAACTTTAATAAAAAGTTTAATCCGCTTGTCTGCTGATGCATGGGGCTGGGTTCCCTCCCTGTTGGTTGTTTGGCCTGAGGCAACCCAGCCCTGGAGCTTACCTTGCTCTTGGTGGGGCTAATGGCGGACTCTGGGAGGGCTCACACCAAGGAGTATTTCCCAGAACTTCTGCTGCCAGTGTCGTTGTCCTCATGGTGAGCCACAGCCACAGCCACCACCTGCCTCTGCAGGAGACCCTCTAAAAGTAGCAGGTAGTTCTGGTCATTCTCCTACAGGGTCACTGCTCCTTCCCCTGGGTCCTGATGTGCACACTACTTTGTGTGTGCCCTCCAAGAGTGGAGTATCTGAGTGGAGTTGAGACTCTGAGACTCTGTGTGGAGTTGCACAGACTCTGGGTCCTGTGAAGCTTCGATGTTTTGTGATTCTAGAAATCCTATAGGAGACGGTCCACAGCAGGTGACGCTAATGTTGTCAGTAGAGGTGTTGAAGCCAAAGATCTGCAGTTCCAACTAGAGGTGCCGATGTACATACAGGACAAAATCATCTCGTGTGAATGTAGTTCAGGCATGTTTAAGATGAATGCAGTCATGTTAATGCCTACCATATTCTATCTTGAGCCTCTCCTCAGGGACCCCCTCCTCAGTTCCTGAGGCTCCTGTAAGTCATGTACAGGGGACTGGAGAGTGGGCTCTGTCCAGTCTGAGCCCTGAGTTACCCTGTGTGTATCTTAGGATACTTTGTATTTCTGTGGTGTCTGTTGTAACATCATCTCTTTCATTTCAGATTTATTTGGGCCCTCTCTTTTTAAAAAAACATACTACTGTTGTCTTTTATTCTCTACAGAAGTTTAATAAGTGTTTGATCTACTATCCTTACCCTATGTATACTTTTTGCAGTGAGATTTTTACTTTTCTTTGTTTCCTTGTTACTATCAATAATTAGTGAGACTTCTTTTAAGCTACCTTCAACATTGCTTATAAAGCTGCTTTATTAGTGATGACAGAGCCTTAATGGAAGTCATGTTCTGGTTGTAAATTAGAATGCAATGTGCCAGCAAATAGCCCCTTAAGTTTATGTCTCATTACTTCTTGTTCTTTTTTTAATTTAATTTTTATTTTTTGTCAGAGCAAATTTAATTAAAATGTTTTGTTTCTTCTAGGTGTGAAAGATGTGGTTCTTTTAAACATATACATATATCTATTCTTCTTTGGATCATTTTCCCATGTAGGTTATGACACGATGTTGAGTAGTCTTGTCTTGGTATTACGTAGGTCTTTGGTGATTACATATTTCACATGTGTTTCTATATCTATCTTAACCCCAATATCCTAATGTATCCAATCCTCACACCTTTCCATGTGGTGAACCATAAGTTTGTTTAATGAATCTGTGATTGCATTTCTCTGTGGAAATATCTTCATTGGTATCAATTTTTAGCTAAGACCTATAAGTGATATTATAGGATATGTGTCTTTTGCTTTCTGACTTAGTACAATTTGCCTGATTACCTCAAGAATCATACATGGTGCTGCAAATGGCATTGTTTCATTTTTTTCCCTGGCTAATATTCCATCTGTACGTGTACCAGTTCTTCTTTGGCCACGCACCTCTTGATGGACTTTCTGGTTGCCTCCATGTCTTGGCTATTGTAATACTGCTGCAATGCACATTTGCTTGCCTGTGTCTTTCCAGTTATATCTTCTTATGTTATAGGCCAAGGAGTGGGCTTGCTGTATCATATGGTAGCTCAGTGTGTATGTTTTAAAGGCACCACCATTCAGTTCTCATTAGTGGCTCTTTCCAGGTTACGTCCCACTTAAAATTGAGGGTATGCATTTCTCCAAAACACCTTCAATATTTATTGTTTGTAGTTTTCTTGCTGATGGTTATTCTAATGGGTGCGAGCTGATGCCTATCTGTGGTTGAATTTGCATGTGTCCCATAATCTGTTGAAATTGAGCTTTAAAGCATGCCCTTTTTATTTATCAAACTGTGATTACAGCTCAGTTCTTCAAAGGGTTTTCTTAAAGTAAGTGTCACATTTTGAAAATTTTTGGCCATTACCTCCCTCAAGACATTTTGAGGGCACGTTTCATTTACAGCCCAGAAGTACTTGTTCATATGAAGTGACCATTAGCACAGGTTTTAAAGCTGCTTTTGCAGGTAACGGCCAGAGGGTGGCAGCCTTTCTACGTTCCTAATCTGGTAAATAGGGAAACAGACCTTCAGCCCCAAGAGTGTCCAGCTTTATTTCTCATCCAGCTGTGGGTCTAGATATGGTCACACCAGGTTGCATCACAGCCCCGGAACGAATTATGTAAAAATTTTCCCTCTATCACTGTCTTTGTTTTTTGGGATTTTTAAGTAATTTATTTTTATAATGGGGTTTACCTGATTTTCACTGCTGTGTTTATGCCCCTTTACACCCACTTGATTCACTTACAGAGGGACATCAATACATAGGTTTTAAGATTATTACTAGTCAGATATATTCTTGTGCGGTGAATAGGGCGTGTTGAGTCCAGTTCTCTGAGCAAGGAGTAGGTCTTGTCTATTACATATTGGGTTTATGGAACGGTATCTGAGGTAATTTGAAACCCTTGTTTTATGTATCACCCCACCTCACCTTTCCCGTTAAGCAGCCATAGTGTGTTTTCTGCATGTGTGACTCTGTTCTCTTTTGTAATTCAGTTCAAGTGTAACGGTTTTTACATTCCCTCTATCAGTGAGACCTTATGAGAAGTGTCCTTTTCTGTGTGACTTATTTCACTTAGAATCGTCGTACCTAAATCCACTCATCATGCTGCTACTAGCCTTATGACATTGATTTCATGGCTGAGTGATATTCCATTGTACATAAGGACCACAACTTCTTTATCCATTTTTCTCTTTCCTGGGATATTGAAGGTGGAATGAAGTGGAGGTCCTTGTCAACAAAGCAGCCCTAAACTTTGGGGTGCTTGTGTCTTGCTGATTTTTAATTTTCCCAATTTATACCCCCATGAGTGGAAGTGCCCTATGCTCTCCAAGCTTTGCTTTTTAGACGTTTCAGGACTCACCGTACACTTCTCCAGAGTGGCTGTTTGCAATTTACATCCTGCCCATCAGTGTAGCAAGGCTCCCATTTCTCCATAGCCTGTCCTGCATTTCTGGTTTTGACACTTTTTTCAGCATGGCCCTTTTGACCGATGGGTAGCGAGTCTTCTTTGTAGCGCTGATTTTCCTTTCCAGGTTGCTTGGTTGGCCAAAAAGGGCGTATGCGTTTTTTCCTGAATATATTCAGGAAAAAACGCATACGCCCTTTTTGGCCAAGGGCATCATTGTCAACGTTTTGCCGCTTTTCATGTGCTTTAAAGGCGATTCGAATCTACCTCCTGAAATCTGTTTCCTGCAATTCTGCCTTGATTTCAAATCCTCTTCTTTGCCTTCCCTCAATATATTTGTGGACGAGAGTTATCATTTATAACTCTGCAGGTTTGTGAATTGCAGTGCCCTGAAGCTCCATTTTACAACTCGCTTTTTCGGGAGCTGGCCGCAAAAGCGCAGGATGGCTTCAGGCCCTGTTCTGGTTGCGGGGGGCAGGCTGAGCCTGTGGTTAATTCTTCTTCCTGATGGGAAAATAGAGTGACCTGTGCCTGTCCCAACACCAAGAGCTAGTCTCTCATTGGTTCCACGTCTTCCCGTTCATCCTCAGGACAAATTGCAACCTGTACGGAACAGGAGGTTAAAGGTGCTGATGCTCCAAGTAGGGAGATTGCTAGTAAAGTGGCTGGAATGGCGAACCCGAGCACAAGGAGATGAGAAATGAGGTGCGTTTTAGAAACCTTTCCCCATCACACGGTGTACCATCTTCTGGGTTTCTCATGCATGTTTTCGAGGTAGGAAGACGCCCTTGAACCTGGAGATTTGGGCCCCATGCGTTGGGTACCACGCAGTATTACTTTAAAGGGTCTGCGTTTGCTCACCCAACCTCACCAAACCTCTCAGCCCCAAGAGTGTGCACCCTTATGTCTCATCCAGCTGTGGGTCTAGATATGGTCAATCCAGGATGCATCACAGCCCTTGAACGCATTGCGTAAGAATTTCTCTCTCTTTCACTGTCTTTGTTTCATGGGTTTTTCAAAGTAATTTATTTTTATAATGGGGTTTAGCTGCTTTTCACTGCTGTGTTTATGCCGCTTTACACCCACTTGACACACTAACAGAGAGATATCAATACATACGTTTTAAGATTATTACTAGTCAGATATATTTGTGCGGTGAATAGGGCGTGTTGAGTCCAGTTCTCTGAGCAAGGAGTAGGTCTTGTCTATTACATATTGGGTTTATGGAACGGTATCTGAGCTAATTGGAAACCCTTGTTTTATGTATCACCCCACCTCACCTTTCCCGTTAAGAAGCCATAGTGTGTTTTCTGCATGTGTGACTCCGTTCTGTTTTTTAATTCAGTTGAAGTTTAACGGTTTTTACATTTCCTCTATAAGTGATACCTTATGAGAAGTGTCCTTTTCTGTGTGACTTATTTCACTTAGAATCGTCGTACCTAAATCCACTCATCATGTTGCTACTAGCCTTATGACATTGATTTCATGGCTGAGTGATATTCCATTGTACATAAGGACCACAACTCCTTTATCCATTTTTCTCTTTCCTGGGATATTGAAGGTGGAATGAAGTGGAGGTCCTTGTCAACAGAGCAGCCCTAAACTTTGGGGTGCTTGTGTCTTGCTGATTTTTAATTTTCCCAATTTATACCCCCATGAGTGGAAGTGCCCTATGCTCACTAAGCTGTGTTGTTTAGATGTTTAAGGACACACCGTACACTTCTCCAGAGTGGCTGTTGGCAATTTACATCCCGCCCATCAGTGTAGCAAGGCTCCCATTTCTCCATGGCCTGTCCTGCATTTCTGGTTTTGACACTTTTTTCAGCATGGCCCTTTTGACCGATGGGAAGCGAGTCTTCTTTGTAGCGCTGATTTGCCTTTCCAGGTTGCTTGGTTGGCCAAAAAGGGCGTATGCGTTTTTTCCTGAATATATTCAGGAAAAAACGCATACGCCCTTTTTGGCCAAGGGCATCATTGTCAACGTTTTGCCGCTTTTCATGTGCTTTAAAGGCGATTCGAATCTACCTCCTGAAATCTGTTTCCTGCAATTCTGCCTTGATTTCAAATCCTCTTCTTTGCCTTCCCTCAATATATTTGTGGACGAGAGTTATCATTTATAACTCTGCAGGTTTGTGAATTGCAGTGCCCTGAAGCTCCATTTTACAACTCGCTTTTTAGGGAGCTGGCCGCAAAAGCGCAGGATGGCTTCAGGCCCTGTTCTGGTTCCGGGGGGCAGGCTGAGCCTGTAGTTAATTCTTCTTCCTGATGGGAAAATAGAGTGACCTGTGCCTGTCCCAACACCAAGAGCTAGTCTCTCATTGGTTCCACGTCTTCCCGTTCATCCTCAGGACAAATTGCAACCTGTACGGAACAGGAGGTTAAAGGTGCTGATGCTCCAAGTAGGGAGATTGCTAGTAAAGTGGCTGGAATGGCGAACCCGAGCACAAGGAGATGAGAAATGAGGTGCGTTTTAGAAACCTTTCCCCATCACACGGTGTACCATCTTCTGGGTTTCTCATGCATGTTTTCGAGGTAGGAAGACGCCCTTGAACCTGGAGATTTGGGCCCCATGCGTTGGGTACCACGCAGTATTACTTTAAAGAGTCTGCGTTTGCTCACCCAACCTCACCAAACCTCTCAGCCCCAAGAGTGTCCACCCTTATGTCTCATCCAGCTGTGGGTCTAGATATGGTCAATCCAGGTTGCATCACAGCCCCTGAATGCATTGTGTAAGAATTTCGCTCTCTTTCACTGTCTTTGTTTCATGGGTTTTTCAAAGTAATTTATTTTTATAATGGGGTTTAGCTGCTTTTCACTGCTGTGTTTATGCCGCTTTACACCCACTTGACACACTAACAGAGAGATATCAATACATACGTTTTAAGATTATTACTAGTCAGATATATTTGTGCGGTGAATAGGGCGTGTTGAGTCCAGTTCTCTGAGCAAGGAGTAGGTCTTGTCTATTACATATTGGGTTTATGGAACGGTATCTGAGCTAATTGGAAACCCTTGTTTTATGTATCACCCCACCTCACCTTTCCCGTTAAGAAGCCATAGTGTGTTTTCTGCATGTGTGACTCCGTTCTGTTTTTTAATTCAGTTGAAGTTTAACGGTTTTTACATTTCCTCTATAAGTGATACCTTATGAGAAGTGTCCTTTTCTGTGTGACTTATTTCACTTAGAATCGTCGTACCTAAATCCACTCATCATGTTGCTACTAGCCTTATGACATTGATTTCATGGCTGAGTGATATTCCATTGTACATAAGGACCACAACTCCTTTATCCATTTTTCTCTTTCCTGGGATATTGAAGGTGGAATGAAGTGGAGGTCCTTGTCAACAGAGCAGCCCTAAACTTTGGGGTGCTTGTGTCTTGCTGATTTTTAATTTTCCCAATTTATACCCCCATGAGTGGAAGTGCCCTATGCTCACTAAGCTGTGTTGTTTAGATGTTTAAGGACACACCGTACACTTCTCCAGAGTGGCTGTTGGCAATTTACATCCCGCCCATCAGTGTAGCAAGGCTCCCATTTCTCCATGGCCTGTCCTGCATTTCTGGTTTTGACACTTTTTTCAGCATGGCCCTTTTGACCGATGGGAAGCGAGTCTTCTTTGTAGCGCTGATTTGCCTTTCCAGGTTGCTTGGTTGGCCAAAAAGGGCGTATGCGTTTTTTCCTGAATATATTCAGGAAAAAACGCATACGCCCTTTTTGGCCAAGGGCATCATTGTCAACGTTTTGCCGCTTTTCATGTGCTTTAAAGGCGATTCGAATCTACCTCCTGAAATCTGTTTCCTGCAATTCTGCCTTGATTTCAAATCCTCTTCTTTGCCTTCCCTCAATATATTTGTGGACGAGAGTTATCATTTATAACTCTGCAGGTTTGTGAATTGCAGTGCCCTGAAGCTCCATTTTACAACTCGCTTTTTAGGGAGCTGGCCGCAAAAGCGCAGGATGGCTTCAGGCCCTGTTCTGGTTCCGGGGGGCAGGCTGAGCCTGTAGTTAATTCTTCTTCCTGATGGGAAAATAGAGTGACCTGTGCCTGTCCCAACACCAAGAGCTAGTCTCTCATTGGTTCCACGTCTTCCCGTTCATCCTCAGGACAAATTGCAACCTGTACGGAACAGGAGGTTAAAGGTGCTGATGCTCCAAGTAGGGAGATTGCTAGTAAAGTGGCTGGAATGGCGAACCCGAGCACAAGGAGATGAGAAATGAGGTGCGTTTTAGAAACCTTTCCCCATCACACGGTGTACCATCTTCTGGGTTTCTCATGCATGTTTTCGAGGTAGGAAGACGCCCTTGAACCTGGAGATTTGGGCCCCATGCGTTGGGTACCACGCAGTATTACTTTAAAGAGTCTGCGTTTGCTCACCCAACCTCACCAAACCTCTCAGCCCCAAGAGTGTCCACCCTTATGTCTCATCCAGCTGTGGGTCTAGATATGGTCAATCCAGGTTGCATCACAGCCCCTGAATGCATTGTGTAAGAATTTCGCTCTCTTTCACTGTCTTTGTTTCATGGGTTTTTCAAAGTAATTTATTTTTATAATGGGGTTTAGCTGCTTTTCACTGCTGTGTTTATGCCGCTTTACACCCACTTGACACACTAACAGAGAGATATCAATACATAGGTTTTAAGATTATTACTAGTCAGATATATTCTTGTGTGGTGAATAGGGCGTGTTGAGTCCAGTTCTCTGAGCAAGGAGTAGGTCTTGTCTATTACATATTGGGTTTATGGAACGGTATCTGAGCTAATTTGAAACCCTTGTTTTATGTATCACCCCACCTCACCTTTCCCGTTAAGCAGCCACAGTGTGTTTTCTGCATGTGTGACTCCGTTCTGTTTTGTAATTCAGTTCAAGTGTAACGGGTTTTACATTCCCTCTATCAGTGATACCTTATGAGAAGTGTCCTTTTCTGTGTGACGTACTTCACTTAGAATCGTCGTACCTAAATCCACTCATCATGCTGCTACTAGCCTTATGACATTGATTTCATGGCTGAGTGATATTCCTTTGTACATAAGGACAACAACTCCTTTATCCATTTTTCTCTTTCCTGGGATATTGAAGGTGGAATGAAGTGGAGGTCCTTGTCAACAGAGCAGCCCTAAACTTTGGGGTGCTTGTGTCTTGCTGATTTTTCATTTTCCCAATTTATACCCCCATGAGTGGAAGTGCCCTATGCTCTCTAAGCTGTGTTTTTTAGATGTTTCAGGACACACCGTAGTCTTCTCCAGAGTGGCTGTTGGCAATTTACATCCCGCCCATCAGTGTAGCAAAGCTCCCATTTCTCCATGGCCTGTCCTGCATTTCTGGTTTTGACACTTTTTTCAGCATGGCCCTTTTAACCGATGGGAAGCGAGACTTCTTTGTAGCGCTGATTTGCCTTTCCAGGTTGCTTGGTTGGCCAAAAAGGGCGTATGCGTCTTTTCCTGAATATATTCAGGAAAAAACGCATACGCCCTTTTTGGCCAAGGGCATCATTGTCATCGTTTTGCCGCTTTTCATGTGCTTTAAAGGCGATTCGAATCTACCTCCTGAAATCTGTTTCCTGCAATTCTGCCTTGATTTCAAATCCTCTTCTTTGCCTTCCCTCAATATATTTGTGGACGAGAGTTATCATTTATAACTCTGCAGGTTTGTGAATTGCAGTGCCCTGAAGCTCCATTTTACAACTCGCTTTTTAGGGAGCTGGCCGCAAAAGCGCAGGATGGCTTCAGGCCCTGCTCTGCTTCCGGGGGGCAGGCTGAGCCTGTGGTTAATTCTTCTTCCTGATGGGAAAATAGAGTGACCTGTGCCTGTCCCAACACCAAGAGCTAGTCTCTCATTGGTTCCACGTCTTCCCGTTCATCCTCAGGACAAATTGCAACCTGTACAGAACAGGAGGTTAAAGGTGCTGATGCTCCAAGTAGGGAGATTGCTAGTAAAGTGGCTGGAATGGCGAACCCGAGCACAAGGAGATGAGAAATGAGGTGCGTTTTAGAAACCTTTCCCCATCACACGGTGTACCATCTTCTGGGTTTCTCATGCATGTTTTCGAGGTAGGAAGACGCCCTTGAACCTGGAGATTTGGGCCCCATGCGTTGGGTACCACGCAGTATTACTTTAAAGGGTCTGCGTTTGCTCACCCAACCTCACCAAACCTCTCAGCCCCAAGAGTGTCCACCCTTATGTCTCATCCAGCTGTGGGTCTAGATATGGTCAATCCAGGTTGCATCACAACCCCTGAATGCATTGTGTAAGAATTTCGCTCTCTTTCACTGTCTTTGTTTCATGGGTTTTTCAAAATAATTTATTTTTATAATGGGGTTTAGCTGCTTTTCACTGCTGTGTTTATGCCGCTTTACACCCACTTGACACACTAACAGAGAGATATCAATACATAGGTTTTAAGATTATTACTAGTCAGATATATTCTTGTGCGGTGAATAGGGCGTGTTGAGTCCAGTTCTCTGAGCAAGGAGTAGGTCTTGTCTATTACATATTGGGTTTATGGAACGGTATCTGAGCTAATTTGAAACCCTTGTTTTATGTATCACCCCACCTCACCTTTCCCGTTAAGCAGCCACAGTGTGTTTTCTGCATGTGTGACTCCGTTCTGTTTTGTAATTCAGTTCAAGTGTAACGGGTTTTACATTCCCTCTATCAGTGATACCTTATGAGAAGTGTCCTTTTCTGTGTGACGTACTTCACTTAGAATCGTCGTACCTAAATCCACTCATCATGCTGCTACTAGCCTTATGACATTGATTTCATGGCTGAGTGATATTCCTTTGTACATAAGGACAACAACTCCTTTATCCATTTTTCTCTTTCCTGGGATATTGAAGGTGGAATGAAGTGGAGGTCCTTGTCAACAGAGCAGCCCTAAACTTTGGGGTGCTTGTGTCTTGCTGATTTTTCATTTTCCCAATTTATACCCCCATGAGTGGAAGTGCCCTATGCTCTCTAAGCTGTGTTTTTTAGATGTTTCAGGACACACCGTAGTCTTCTCCAGAGTGGCTGTTGGCAATTTACATCCCGCCCATCAGTGTAGCAAAGCTCCCATTTCTCCATGGCCTGTCCTGCATTTCTGGTTTTGACACTTTTTTCAGCATGGCCCTTTTAACCGATGGGAAGCGAGACTTCTTTGTAGCGCTGATTTGCCTTTCCAGGTTGCTTGGTTGGCCAAAAAGGGCGTATGCGTCTTTTCCTGAATATATTCAGGAAAAAACGCATACGCCCTTTTTGGCCAAGGGCATCATTGTCATCGTTTTGCCGCTTTTCATGTGCTTTAAAGGCGATTCGAATCTACCTCCTGAAATCTGTTTCCTGCAATTCTGCCTTGATTTCAAATCCTCTTCTTTGCCTTCCCTCAATATATTTGTGGACGAGAGTTATCATTTATAACTCTGCAGGTTTGTGAATTGCAGTGCCCTGAAGCTCCATTTTACAACTCGCTTTTTAGGGAGCTGGCCGCAAAAGCGCAGGATGGCTTCAGGCCCTGCTCTGCTTCCGGGGGGCAGGCTGAGCCTGTGGTTAATTCTTCTTCCTGATGGGAAAATAGAGTGACCTGTGCCTGTCCCAACACCAAGAGCTAGTCTCTCATTGGTTCCACGTCTTCCCGTTCATCCTCAGGACCAATTGCAACCTGTACAGAACAGGAGGTTAAAGGTGCTGATGCTCCAAGTAGGGAGATTGCTAGTAAAGTGGCTGGAATGGCGAACCCGAGCACAAGGAGATGAGAAATGAGGTGCGTTTTAGAAACCTTTCCCCATCACACGGTGTACCATCTTCTGGGTTTCTCATGCATGTTTTCGAGGTAGGAAGACGCCCTTGAACCTGGAGATTTGGGCCCCATGCGTTGGGTACCACGCAGTATTACTTTAAAGGGTCTGCGTTTGCTCACCCAACCTCACCAAACCTCTCAGCCCCAAGAGTGTCCACCCTTATGTCTCATCCAGCTGTGGGTCTAGATATGGTCAATCCAGGTTGCATCACAGCCCCTGAATGCATTGTGTAAGAATTTCGCTCTCTTTCACTGTCTTTGTTTCATGGGTTTTTCAAAAATAATTTATTTTTATAATGGGGTTTAGCTGCTTTTCACTGCTGTGTTTATGCCGCTTTACACCCACTTGACACACTAACAGAGAGATATCAATACATAGGTTTTAAGATTATTACTAGTCAGATATATTCTTGTGCGGTGAATAGGGCGTGTTGAGTCCAGTTCTCTGAGCAAGGAGTAGGTCTTGTCTATTACATATTGGGTTTATGGAACGGTATCTGAGCTAATTTGAAACCCTTGTTTTATGTATCACCCCACCTCACCTTTCCCGTTAAGCAGCCATAGTGTGTTTTCTGCATGTGTGACTCCGTTCTGTTTTGTAATTCAGTTCAAGTGTAACGGGTTTTACATTCCCTCTATCAGTGATACCTTATGAGAAGTGTCCTTTTCTGTGTGACGTACTTCACTTAGAATCGTCGTACCTAAATCCACTCACCATGCTGCTACTAGCCTTATGACATTGATTTCATGGCTGAGTGATATTCCTTTGTACATAAAGACAACAACTCCTTTATCCATTTTTCTCTTTCCTGGGATATTGAAGGTGGAATGAAGTGGAGGTCCTTGTCAACAGAGCAGCCCTAAACTTTGGGGTGCTTGTGTCTTGCTGATTTTTCATTTTCCCAATTTATACCCCCATGAGTGGAAGTGCCCTATGCTCTCTAAGCTGTGTTTTTTAGATGTTTCAGGACACACCGTAGTCTTCTCCAGAGTGGCTGTTGGCAATTTACATCCCGCCCATCAGTGTAGCAAAGCTCCCATTTCTCCATGGCCTGTCCTGCATTTCTGGTTTTGACACTTTTTTCAGCATGGCCCTTTTAACCGATGGGAAGCGAGACTTCTTTGTAGCGCTGATTTGCCTTTCCAGGTTGCTTGGTTGGCCAAAAAGGGCGTATGCGTCTTTTCCTGAATATATTCAGAAAAAACGCATACGCCCTTTTTGGCCAAGGGCATCATTGTCATCGTTTTGCCGCTTTTCATGTGCTTTAAAGGCGATTCGAATCTACCTCCTGAAATCTGTTTCCTGCAATTCTGCCTTGATTTCAAATCCTCTTCTTTGCCTTCCCTCAATATATTTGTGGACGAGAGTTATCATTTATAACTCTGCAGGTTTGTGAATTGCAGTGCCCTGAAGCTCCATTTTACAACTCGCTTTTTAGGGAGCTGGCCGCAAAAGCGCAGGATGGCTTCAGGCCCTGCTCTGCTTCCGGGGGGCAGGCTGAGCCTGTGGTTAATTCTTCTTCCTGATGGGAAAACAGAGTGACCTGTGCCTGTCCCTACACCAGGAGCTAGTCTCTCATTGGTTCCAAGTCTTCCCGTTCATCCTCAGGACAAATTGCAACCTGTACGGAACAGGAGGTTAAAGGTGCTGATGCTCCAAGTAGGGAGATTGTTAGTAAAGAGGCTGGAATGGCGAACCGAGCACAAGGAGATGAGAAATGAGGTGCGTTTTAGAAACCTTTCCCCATCACACGGTGTACCATCTTCTGGGTTTCTCATGCATGTTTTCGATGTAGCAAGATGCCCTTGAACCTGGAGATTTGCGACCCATGCGATGGGGACCACGCAGTATTACTTTAAAGGGTCTGCGTTTGCTCACCCAACCTCACCAAACCTCTCAGCCCCAAGAGTGTCCACCCTTATGTCTCATCCAGCTGTGGGTCTAGATATGGTCAATCCAGGTTGCATCATAGCCCCTGAACGCATTGTGTAAGAATTTCGCTCTCTTTCACTGTCTTTGTTTCATGGGTTTGTAAAAGTAATTTATTTTTATAATGGGGTTTAGCTGCTTTTCACTGCTGTGTTTATGCCGCTTTACACCCACTTGACACACTAACAGAGAGATATCAATACATAGGTTTTAAGATTATTACTAGTCAGATATATTCTTGTGCGGTGAATAGGGCGTGTTGAGTCCAGTTCTCTGAGCAAGGAGTAGATCTTGTCTATTACATATTGGGTTTATGGAAGGGTATCTGAGCTAATTGGAAACCCTTGTTTTATGTATCACCCCACCTCACCTTTCCCGTTAAGCAGCCATAGTGTGTTTTCTGCATGTGTGACTCCGTTCTGTTTTGTAATTCAGTTCAAGTGTAACGGTTTTTACATTCCCTCTATCAGTGATACCTTATGAGAAGTGTCCTTTTCTGTGTGACTTACTTCACTTAGAATCGTCGTACCTAAATCCACTCATCATGCTGCTACTAGCCTTATGACATTGATTTCATGGCTGAGTGATATTCCTTTGTACATAAGGACCACAACTTCTTTATCCATTTTTCTCTTTCCTGGGATATTGAAGGTGGAATGAAGTGGAGGTCCTTGTCAACAGAGCAGCCCTAAACTTTGGGGTGCTTGTGTCTTGCTGATTTTTCATTTTCCCAATTTATACCCCCATGAGTGGAAGTGCCCTATGCTCTCTAAGCTGTGTTTTTTAGATGTTTCAGGACACACCGTACGCTTCTCCAGAGTGGCTGTTGGCAATTTACATCCCGCCCATTAGTGTAGCAAAGCTCCCATTTCTCCATGGCCTGTCCTGCATTTCTGGTTTTGACACTTTTTTCAGCATGGCCCTTTTAACCGATGGGAAGCGAGACTTCTTTGTAGCGCTGATTTGCCTTTCCAGGTTGCTTGGTTGGCCAAAAAGGGCGTATGCGTTTTTTCCTGAATATATTCAGGAAAAAACGCATACGCCCTTTTTGGCCAAGGGCATCATTTTCAACGTTTTGCCGCTTTTCATGTGCTTTAAAGGCGATTCGAATCTACCTCCTGAAATCTGTTTCCTGCAATTCTGCCTTGATTTCAAATCCTCTTCTTTGCCTTCCCTCAATATATTTGTGGACGAGAGTTATCATTTATAACTCTGCAGGTTTGTGAATTGCAGTGCCCTGAAGCTCCATTTTACAACTCGCTTTTTAGGGATCTGGCCGCAAAAGCGCAGGATGGATTCAGGCCCTGTTCTGGTTCCGGGGGGCAGGCTGAGCCTGTAGTTAATTCTTCTTCCTGATGGGAAAATAGAGTGACCTGTGCCTGTACCTACACCAAGAGCTAGTCTCTCATTGGTTCCAAGTCTTCTCGTTCATCCTCAGGACAAATTGCAACCTGTACGGAACAGGAGGTTAAAGGTGCTGATGCTCCAAGTAGGGAGATTGCTAGTAAAGTGGCTGGAATGGCGAACCGAGCACAAGGAGATGAGAAATGAGGTGCGTTTTAGAAACCTTTCCCCATCATACGGTGTACCATCTTCTGGGTTTCTCATGCATGTTTTCGATGTAGCAAGATGACCTTGAACCTGGAGATTTGGGACCCATGCGATGGGTACCACGGAGTATTACTTTAAAGGGTCTGCGTTTGCTCACCCAACCTCACCAAACCTCTCAGCCCCAAGAGTGTCCACCCTTATGTCTCATCCAGCTGTGGGTCTAGATATGGTCAATCCAGGATGCATCACAGCCCCTGAACGCATTGTGTAAGAATTTCTCTCTCTTTCACTGTCTTTGTTTCATGGGTTTTTCAAAGTAATTTATTTTTATAATGGGGTTTAGCTGCTTTTCACTGCTGTGTTTATGCCGCTTTACACCCACTTGACACACTAACAGAGAGATATCAATACATAGGTTTTAAGATTATTACTAGTCAGATATATTCTTGTGCGGTGAATAGGGCGTGTTGAGTCCAGTTCTCTGAGCAAGGAGTAGGACTTGTCTATTACATATTGTGTTTATGGAACGGTATCTGAGCTAATTTGAAACCCTTGTTTTATGTATCACCCCACCTCACCTTTCCCGTTAAGCAGCCATAGTGTGTTTTCTGCATGTGTGACTCCGTTCTGTTTTGTAATTCAGTTCAAGTGTAACGGTTTTTACATTCCCTCTATCAGTGATACCTTATGAGAAATGTCCTTTTCTGTGTGACTTATTTCACTTAGAATCGTCGTACCTAAATCCACTCATCATGCTGCTACTAGCCTTATGACATTGATTTCATGGCTGAGTGATATTCCATTGTACATAAGGACCACAACTTCTTTATCCATTTTTCTCTTTCCTGGGATATTGAAGGTGGAATGAAGTGGAGGTCCTTGTCAACAGAGCAGCCCTAAACTTTGGGGTGCTTGTGTCTTGATGATTTTTAATTTTCCCAATTTATACCCCCATGAGTGGAAGTGCCCTATGCTCTCTAAGCTGTGTTTTTTAGATGTTTCAGGACACACCGTACACTTCTCCAGAGTGGCTGTTGGCAATTTACATCCCGCCCATCAGTGTAGCAAGGCTCCCATTTCTCCATGGCCTGTCCTGCATTTCTGGTTTTGACACTTTTTTCAGCATGGCCTTTTTAACCGATGGGAAGCGAGACATCTTTGTAGCGCTGATTTTCCTTTCCAGGTTGCTTGGTTGGCCAAAAAGGGCGTATGCGTTTTTTCTTGAATATATTCAGGAAAAAACGCATACGCCCTTTTTGGCCAATGGCATCATTGTCAACGTTTTGCCGCTTTTCATGTGCTTTAAAGGCGATTCGAATCTACCTCCTGAAATCTGTTTCCTGCAATTCTGCCTTGATTTCAAATCCTCTTCTTTGCCTTCCCTCAATATATTTGTGGACGAGAGTTATCATTTATAACTCTGCAGGTTTGTGAATTGCAGTGCCCTGAAGCTCCATTTTACAACTCGCTTTTTAGGGAGCTGGCCGCAAAAGCGCAGGATGGCTTCAGGCCCTGTTCTGGTTCCGGGGGGCAGGCTGAGCCTGTGGTTAATTCTTCTTCCTGATGGGAAAATAGAGTGACCTGTGCCTGTCACTACACCAAGAGCTAGTCTCTCATTGGTTCCAAGTCTTCCCGTTCATCCTCAGGACAAATTGCAACCAGTACGGAACAGGAGGTTAAAGGTGCTGATGCTCCAAGTAGGGAGATTGCTAGTAAAGCGGCTGGAATGGCGAACCCGAGCACAAGGAGATGAGAAATGAGGTGCGTTTTAGAAACCTTTCCCCATCACACGGTGTACCATCTTCTGGGTTTCTCATGCATGTTTTTCATGTAGCAAGATGCCCTTGAACCTGGAGATTTGGGACCCATGCGATGGGTACCACGCAGTATTACTTTAAAGGGTCTGCGTTTGCTCACCCAACCTCACCAAACCTCTCAGCCCCAAGAGTGTCCACCCTTATGTCTCATCCAGCTGTGGGTCTAGATATGGTCAATCCAGGTTGCATCACAGCCCCTGAACGCATTGTGTAAGAATTTCTCTCTCTTTCACTGTCTTTGTTTCATGGGTTTTTCAAAGTAATTTATTTTTATAATGGGGTTTAGCTGCTTTTCATTGCTGTGTTTATGCCGCTTTACACCCACTTGACGCACTAACAGAGAGATATCAATACATAGGTTTTAAGATTATTACTAGTCAGATATATTCTTGTGCGGTGAATAGGGCGTGTTGAGTCCAGTTCTCTGAGCAAGGAGTAGGTCTTGTCTATTACATATTGGGTTTATGGAACGGTATCTGAGCTAATTTGAAACCCTTGTTTTATGTATCACCCCACCTCACCTTTCCCGTTAAGCAGCCATAGTGTGTTTTCTGCCTGTGTGACTCCGTTCTGTTTTGTAATTCAGTTCAAGTGTAACGGTTTTTCCATTCCCTCTATCAGTGATACCTTATGAGAAGTGTCCTTTTCTGTGTGACTTACTTCACTTAGAATCGTCGTACCTAAATCCACTCATCATGCTGCTACTAGCCTTATGACATTGATTTCATGGCTGAGTGATATTCCATTGTACATAAGGACCACAACTCCTTTATCCATTTTTCTCTTTCCTGGGATATTTAAGGTGGAATGAAGTGGAGGTCCTTGTCAAGAGAGCAACCCTAAACTTTGGGGTGCTTGTGTCTTGATGATTTTTAATTTTCCCAATGTATACCCCCATGAGTGGAAGTGCCCTATGCTCTCTAAGCTGTGTTTTTTAGATGTTTCAGGACACACCGTACGCTTCTCCAGAGTGGCTGTTGGCAATTTACATCCCGCCCATCAGTGTAGCAAGGCTCCCATTTCTCCATGGCCTGTCCTGCATTTCTGGTTTTGACACTTTTTTCAGCATGGCCCTTTTAACCGATGGGAAGCGAGACTTCTTTGTAGCGCTGATTTGCCTTTCCAGGTTGCTTGGTTGGCCAAAAAGGGCGTATGCGTTTTTTCCTGAATATATTCAGGAAAAAACGCATACGCCCTTTTTGGCCAAGGGCATCATTGTCAACGTTTTGCCGCTTTTCATGTGCTTTAAAGGCGATTCGAATCTACCTGCTGAAATCTGTTTCCTGCAATTCTGCCTTGATTTCAAATCCTCTTCTTTGCCTTCCCTCAATATATTTGTGGACGAGAGTTATCATTTATAACTCTGCAGGTTTGTGAATTGCAGTGCCCTGAAGCTCCATTTTACAACTCGCTTTTTAGGGAGCTGGCCGCAAAAGCGCAGGATGGCTTCAGGCCCTGCTCTGCTTCCGGGGGGCAGGCTGAGCCTGTGGTTAATTCTTCTTCCTGATGGGAAAATAGAGTGACCTGTGCCTGTCACGACACCAAGAGCTAGTCTCTCATTGGTTCCAAGTCTTCCCGTTCATCCTCAGGACAAATTGCAACCTGTACGGAACAGGAGGTTAAAGGTGCTGATGCTCCAAGTAGGGAGATTGCTAGTAAAGTGGCTGGAATGGCGAACCCGAGCACAAGGAGATGAGAAATGAGGTGCGTTTTAGAAACCTTTCCCCATCACACGGTGTACCATCTTCTGGGTTTCTCATGCATGTTTTCGATGTAGCAAGATGCCCTTGAACCTGGAGATTTGGGACCCATGCGATGGGTACCACGCAGTATTACTTTAAAGGGTCTGCGTTTGCTCACCCAACCTCACCAAACCTCTCAGCCCCAAGAGTGTCCACCCTTATGTCTCATCCAGCTGTGGGTCTAGATACGGTCAATCCAGGTTGCATCACAGCCCCTGAAAGCATTGTGTAAGAATTTCTCTCTCTTTCACTGTCTTTGTTTCATGGGTTTTTCCAAGTAATTTATTTTTATAATGGGGTTTAGCTGCTTTTCATTGCTGTGTTTATGCCGCTTTACACCCACTTGACACACTAACAGAGAGATATCAATACATAGGTTTTAAGATTATTACTAGTCAGATATATTCTTGTGTGGTGAATAGGGCGTGTTGAGTCCAGTTCTCTGAGCAAGGAGTAGGTCTTGTCTATTACATATTGGGTTTATGGAACGGTATCTGAGCTAATTTGAAAACCTTGTTTTATGTATCACCCCACCTCACCTTTCCCGTTAAGCAGCCATAGTGTGTTTTCTGCATGTGTGACTCCGTTCTGTTTTGTAATTCAGTTCAAGTGTAACGGTTTTTACATTCCCTCTATCAGTGATACCTTATGAGAAGTGTCCTTTTCTGTGTGACTTATTTCACTTAGAATCGTCGTACCTAAATCCACTCATCATGCTGCTACTAGCCTTATGACATTGATTTCATGGCTGAGTGATATTCCTTTGTACATAAGGACAACAACTCCTTTATCCATTTTTCTCTTTCCTGGGATATTGAAGGTGGAATGAAGTGGAGGTCCTTGTCAACAGAGCAGCCCTAAACTTTGGGGTGCTTGTGTCTTGCTGATTTTTCATTTTCCCAATTTATACCCCCATGAGTGGAAGTGCCCTATGCTCTCTAAGCTGTGTTTTTTAGATGTTTCAGGACACACCGTAGTCTTCTCCAGAGTGGCTGTTGGCAATTTACATCCCGCCCATCAGTGTAGCAAAGCTCCCATTTCTCCATGGCCTGTCCTGCATTTCTGGTTTTGACACTTTTTTCAGCATGGCCCTTTTAACCGATGGGAAGCGAGACTTCTTTGTAGCGCTGATTTGCCTTTCCAGGTTGCTTGGTTGGCCAAAAAGGGCGTATGCGTCTTTTCCTGAATATATTCAGGAAAAAACGCATACGCCCTTTTTGGCCAAGGGCATCATTGTCATCGTTTTGCCGCTTTTCATGTGCTTTAAAGGCGATTCGAATCTACCTCCTGAAATCTGTTTCCTGCAATTCTGCCTTGATTTCAAATCCTCTTCTTTGCCTTCCCTCAATATATTTGTGGACGAGAGTTATCATTTATAACTCTGCAGGTTTGTGAATTGCAGTGCCCTGAAGCTCCATTTTACAACTCGCTTTTTAGGGAGCTGGCCGCAAAAGCGCATGATGGCTTCAGGCCCTGTTCTGGTTGCGGGGGGCAGGCTGAGCCTGTGGTTAATTCTTCTTCCTGATGGGAAAATAGAGTGACCTGTGCCTGTCCCAACACCAAGAGCTAGTCTCTCATTGGTTCCCCGTCTTCCCGTTCATCCTCAGGACAAATTGCAACCTGTACGGAACAGGAGGTTAAAGGTGCTGATGCTCCAAGTAGGGAGATTGCTAGTAAAGTGGCTGGAATGGCGAACCCGAGCACAAGGAGATGAGAAATGAGGTGCGTTTTAGAAACCTTTCCCCATCACACGGTGTACCATCTTCTGGGTTTCTCATGCATGTTTTCGAGGTAGGAAGACGCCCTTGAACCTGGACATTTGGGCCCCATGCGTTGGGTACCACGCAGTATTACTTTAAAGGGTCTGCGTTTGCTCACCCAACCTCACCAAACCTCTCAGCCCCAAGAGTGTCCACCCTTATGTCTCATCCAGCTGTGGGTCTAGATATGGTCAATCCAGGTTGCATCACAGCCCCTGAATGCATTGTGTAAGAATTTCGCTCTCTTTCACTGTCTTTGTTTCATGGGTTTTTCAAAATAATTTATTTTTATAATGGGGTTTAGCTGCTTTTCACTGCTGTGTTTATGCCGCTTTACACCCACTTGACACACTAACAGAGAGATATCAATACATAGGTTTTAAGATTATTACTAGTCAGATATATTCTTGTGCGGTGAATAGGGCGTGTTGAGTCCAGTTCTCTGAGTAAGGAGTAGGTCTTGTCTATTACATATTGGGTTTATGGAACGGTATCTGAGCTAATTTGAAACCCTTGTTTTATGTATCACCCCACCTCACCTTTCCCGTTAAGCAGCCATAGTGTGATTTCTGCATGTGTGACTCCGTTCTGTTTTGTAATTCAGTTCAAGTGTAACGGTTTTTACATTCCCTCTATCAGTGATACCTTATGAGAAGTGTCCTTTTCTGTGTGACGTACTTCACTTAGAATCGTCGTACCTAAATCCACTCATCATGCTGCTACTAGCCTTATGACATTGATTTCATGGCTGAGTGATATTCCTTTGTACATAAGGACAACAACTCCTTTATCCATTTTTCTCTTTCCTGGGATATTGAAGGTGGAATGAAGTGGAGGTCCTTGTCAACAGAGCAGCCCTAAACTTTGGGGTGCTTGTGTCTTGCTGATTTTTCATTTTCCCAATTTATACCCCCATGAGTGGAAGTGCCCTATGCTCTCTAAGCTGTGTTTTTTAGATGTTTCAGGACACACCGTAGTCTTCTCCAGAGTGGCTGTTGGCAATTTACATCCCGCCCATCAGTGTAGCAAAGCTCCCATTTCTCCATGGCCTGTCCTGCATTTCTGGTTTTGACACTTTTTTCAGCATGGCCCTTTTAACCGATGGGAAGCGAGACTTCTTTGTAGCGCTGATTTGCCTTTCCAGGTTGCTTGGTTGGCCAAAAAGGGCGTATGCGTCTTTTCCTGAATATATTCAGGAAAAAACGCATACGCCCTTTTTGGCCAAGGGCATCATTGTCATCGTTTTGCCGCTTTTCATGTGCTTTAAAGGCGATTCGAATCTACCTCCTGAAATCTGTTTCCTGCAATTCTGCCTTGATTTCAAATCCTCTTCTTTGCCTTCCCTCAATATATTTGTGGACGAGAGTTATCATTTATAACTCTGCAGGTTTGTGAATTGCAGTGCCCTGAAGCTCCATTTTACAACTCGCTTTTTAGGGAGCTGGCCGCAAAAGCGCATGATGGCTTCAGGCCCTGTTCTGGTTGTGGGGGGCAGGCTGAGCCTGTGGTTAATTCTTCTTCCTGATGGGAAAATAGAGTGACCTGTGCCTGTCCCAACACCAAGAGCTAGTCTCTCATTGGTTCCACGTCTTCCCGTTCATCCTCAGGACAAATTGCAACCAGTACGGAACAGGAGGTTAAAGGTGCTGATGCTCCAAGTAGGGAGATTGCTAGTAAAGTGGCTGGAATGGCGAACCCGAGCACAAGGAGATGAGAAATGAGGTGCGTTTTAGAAACCTTTCCCCATCACACGGTGTACCATCTTCTGGGTTTCTCATGCATGTTTTCGAGGTAGGAAGACGCCCTTGAACCTGGAGATTTGGGCCCCATGCGTTGGGTACCACGCAGTATTACTTTAAAGGGTCTGCGTTTGCTCACCCAACCTCAACAAACCTCTCAGCCCCAAGAGTGTGCACCCTTATGTCTCATCCAGCTGTGGGTCTAGATATGGTCAATCCAGGTTGCATCACAGCCCCTGAACGCATTGCGTAAGAATTTCTCTCTCTTTCACTGTCTTTGTTTCATGGGTTTTTCAAAGTAATTTATTTTTATAATGGGGTTTAGCTGCTTTTCACTGCTGTGTTTATGCCGCTTTAAACCCACTTGACACACTAACAGAGAGATATCAATACATAGGTTTTAAGATTATTACTAGTCAGATATATTCTTGTGCGGTGAATAGGGCGTGTTGAGTCCAGTTCTCTGAGCAAGGAGTAGGTCTTGTCTATTACATATTGGGTTTATGGAACGGTATCTGAGCTAATTTGAAACCCTTGTTTTATGTATCACCCCACCTCACCTTTCCCGTTAAGCAGCCATAGTGTGTTTTCTGCATGTGTGACTCCGTTCTGTTTTGTAATTCAGTTCAAGTGTAACGGTTTTTACATTCCCTCTATCAGTGAGACCTTATGAGAAATGTCCTTTTCTGTGTGACTTATTTCACTTAGAATCGTCGTACCTAAATCCACTCATCATGCTGCTACTAGCCATATGACATTGATTTCATGGCTGAGTGATATTCCATTGTACATAAGGACCACAACTTCTTTATCCATTTTTCTCTTTCCTGGGATATTGAAGGTGGAATGAAGTGGAGGTCCTTGTCAACAGAGCAGCCCTAAACTTTGGGGTGCTTGTGTCTTGCTGATTTTTCATTTTCCCAATTTATACCCCCATGAGTGGAAGTGCCCTATGCTCTCTAAGCTGTGTTTTTTAGATGTTTCAGGACACACCGTACACTTCTCCAGAGTGGCTGTTGGCAATTTACATCCCGCCCATCAGTGTAGCAAGGCTCCCATTTCTCCATGGCCTGTCCTGCATTTCTGGTTTTGACACTTTTTTCAGCATGGCCTTTTTAACCGATGGGAAGCGAGACATCTTTGTAGCGCTGATTTTCCTTTCCAGGTTGCTTGGTTGGCCAAAAAGGGCGTATGCGTTTTTTCTTGAATATATTCAGGAAAAAACGCATACGCCCTTTTTGGCCAATGGCATCATTGTCAACGTTTTGCCGCTTTTCATGTGCTTTAAAGGCGATTCGAATCTACCTCCTGAAATCTGTTTCCTGCAATTCTGCCTTGATTTCAAATCCTCTTCTTTGCCTTCCCTCAATATATTTGTGGACGAGAGTTATCATTTATAACTCTGCAGGTTTGTGAATTGCAGTGCCCTGAAGCTCCATTTTACAACTCGCTTTTTAGGGAGCTGGCCGCAAAAGCGCAGGATGGCTTCAGGCCCTGTTCTGGTTCCGGGGGGCAGGCTGAGCCTGTGGTTAATTCTTCTTCCTGATGGGAAAATAGAGTGACCTGTGCCTGTCCCTACACCAAGAGGTAGTCTCTCATTGGTTCCAAGTCTTCCCGTTCATCCTCAGGACAAATTGCAACCTGTACGGAACAGGAGGTTAAAGGTGCTGATGCTCCAAGTAGGGAGATTGCTAGTAAAGCGGCTGGAATGGCGAACCCGAGCACAAGGAGATGAGAAATGAGGTGCGTTTTAGAAACCTTTCCCCATCACATGGTGTACCATCTTCTGGGTTTCTCATGCATGTTTTCGATGTAGCAAGATGCCCTTGAACCTGGAGATTTGGGACCCATGCGATGGGTACTACGCAGTATTACTTTAAAGGGTCTGCGTTTGCTCACCCAACCTCACCAAACCTCTCAGCCCCAAGAGTGTCCACCCTTATGTCTCATCCAGCTGTGGGTCTAGATATGGTCAATCCAGGTTGCATCACAGCCCCTGAACGCATTGTGTAAGAATTTCTCTCTCTTTCACTGTCTTTGTTTCATGGGTTTGTAAAAGTAATTTATTTTTATAATGGGGTTTAGCTGCTTTTCACTGCTGTGTTTATGCCGCTTTACACCCACTTGACACACTAACAGAGAGATATCAATACATAGGTTTTAAGATTATTACTAGTCAGATATATTCTTGTGTGGTGAATAGGGCGTGTTGAGTCCAGTTCTCTGAGCAAGGAGTAGGTCTTGTCTATTACATATTGGGTTTATGGAACGGTATCTGAGCTAATTTGAAAACCTTGTTTTATGTATCACCCCACCTCACCTTTCCCGTTAAGCAGCCATAGTGTGTTTTCTGCATGTGTGACTCCGTTCTGTTTTGTAATTCAGTTCAAGTGTAACGGTTTTTACATTCCCTCTATCAGTGATACCTTATGAGAAGTGTCCTTTTCTGTGTGACTTATTTCACTTAGAATCGTCGTACCTAAATCCACTCATCATGCTGCTACTAGCCTTATGACATTGATTTCATGGCTGAGTGATATTCCTTTGTACATAAGGACAACAACTCCTTTATCCATTTTTCTCTTTCCTGGGATATTGAAGGTGGAATGAAGTGGAGGTCCTTGTCAACAGAGCAGCCCTAAACTTTGGGGTGCTTGTGTCTTGCTGATTTTTCATTTTCCCAATTTATACCCCCATGAGTGGAAGTGCCCTATGCTCTCTAAGCTGTGTTTTTTAGATGTTTCAGGACACACCGTAGTCTTCTCCAGAGTGGCTGTTGGCAATTTACATCCCGCCCATCAGTGTAGCAAAGCTCCCATTTCTCCATGGCCTGTCCTGCATTTCTGGTTTTGACACTTTTTTCAGCATGGCCCTTTTAACCGATGGGAAGCGAGACTTCTTTGTAGCGCTGATTTGCCTTTCCAGGTTGCTTGGTTGGCCAAAAAGGGCGTATGCGTCTTTTCCTGAATATATTCAGGAAAAAACGCATACGCCCTTTTTGGCCAAGGGCATCATTGTCATCGTTTTGCCGCTTTTCATGTGCTTTAAAGGCGATTCGAATCTACCTCCTGAAATCTGTTTCCTGCAATTCTGCCTTGATTTCAAATCCTCTTCTTTGCCTTCCCTCAATATATTTGTGGACGAGAGTTATCATTTATAACTCTGCAGGTTTGTGAATTGCAGTGCCCTGAAGCTCCATTTTACAACTCGCTTTTTAGGGAGCTGGCCGCAAAAGCGCATGATGGCTTCAGGCCCTGTTCTGGTTGCGGGGGGCAGGCTGAGCCTGTGGTTAATTCTTCTTCCTGATGGGAAAATAGAGTGACCTGTGCCTGTCCCAACACCAAGAGCTAGTCTCTCATTGGTTCCCCGTCTTCCCGTTCATCCTCAGGACAAATTGCAACCTGTACGGAACAGGAGGTTAAAGGTGCTGATGCTCCAAGTAGGGAGATTGCTAGTAAAGTGGCTGGAATGGCGAACCCGAGCACAAGGAGATGAGAAATGAGGTGCGTTTTAGAAACCTTTCCCCATCACACGGTGTACCATCTTCTGGGTTTCTCATGCATGTTTTCGAGGTAGGAAGACGCCCTTGAACCTGGACATTTGGGCCCCATGCGTTGGGTACCACGCAGTATTACTTTAAAGGGTCTGCGTTTGCTCACCCAACCTCACCAAACCTCTCAGCCCCAAGAGTGTCCACCCTTATGTCTCATCCAGCTGTGGGTCTAGATATGGTCAATCCAGGTTGCATCACAGCCCCTGAATGCATTGTGTAAGAATTTCGCTCTCTTTCACTGTCTTTGTTTCATGGGTTTTTCAAAATAATTTATTTTTATAATGGGGTTTAGCTGCTTTTCACTGCTGTGTTTATGCCGCTTTACACCCACTTGACACACTAACAGAGAGATATCAATACATAGGTTTTAAGATTATTACTAGTCAGATATATTCTTGTGCGGTGAATAGGGCGTGTTGAGTCCAGTTCTCTGAGTAAGGAGTAGGTCTTGTCTATTACATATTGGGTTTATGGAACGGTATCTGAGCTAATTTGAAACCCTTGTTTTATGTATCACCCCACCTCACCTTTCCCGTTAAGCAGCCATAGTGTGATTTCTGCATGTGTGACTCCGTTCTGTTTTGTAATTCAGTTCAAGTGTAACGGTTTTTACATTCCCTCTATCAGTGATACCTTATGAGAAGTGTCCTTTTCTGTGTGACGTACTTCACTTAGAATCGTCGTACCTAAATCCACTCATCATGCTGCTACTAGCCTTATGACATTGATTTCATGGCTGAGTGATATTCCTTTGTACATAAGGACAACAACTCCTTTATCCATTTTTCTCTTTCCTGGGATATTGAAGGTGGAATGAAGTGGAGGTCCTTGTCAACAGAGCAGCCCTAAACTTTGGGGTGCTTGTGTCTTGCTGATTTTTCATTTTCCCAATTTATACCCCCATGAGTGGAAGTGCCCTATGCTCTCTAAGCTGTGTTTTTTAGATGTTTCAGGACACACCGTAGTCTTCTCCAGAGTGGCTGTTGGCAATTTACATCCCGCCCATCAGTGTAGCAAAGCTCCCATTTCTCCATGGCCTGTCCTGCATTTCTGGTTTTGACACTTTTTTCAGCATGGCCCTTTTAACCGATGGGAAGCGAGACTTCTTTGTAGCGCTGATTTGCCTTTCCAGGTTGCTTGGTTGGCCAAAAAGGGCGTATGCGTCTTTTCCTGAATATATTCAGGAAAAAACGCATACGCCCTTTTTGGCCAAGGGCATCATTGTCAACGTTTTGCCGCTTTTCATGTGCTTTAAAGGCGATTCGAATCTACCTCCTGAAATCTGTTTCCTGCAATTCTGCCTTGATTTCAAATCCTCTTCTTTGCCTTCCCTCAATATATTTGTGGACGAGAGTTATCATTTATAACTCTGCAGGTTTGTGAATTGCAGTGCCCTGAAGCTCCATTTTACAACTCGCTTTTTAGGGAGCTGGCCGCAAAAGCGCATGATGGCTTCAGGCCCTGTTCTGGTTGTGGGGGGCAGGCTGAGCCTGTGGTTAATTCTTCTTCCTGATGGGAAAATAGAGTGACCTGTGCCTGTCCCAACACCAAGAGCTAGTCTCTCATTGGTTCCACGTCTTCCCGTTCATCCTCAGGACAAATTGCAACCAGTACGGAACAGGAGGTTAAAGGTGCTGATGCTCCAAGTAGGGAGATTGCTAGTAAAGTGGCTGGAATGGCGAACCCGAGCACAAGGAGATGAGAAATGAGGTGCGTTTTAGAAACCTTTCCCCATCACACGGTGTACCATCTTCTGGGTTTCTCATGCATGTTTTCGAGGTAGGAAGACGCCCTTGAACCTGGAGATTTGGGCCCCATGCGTTGGGTACCACGCAGTATTACTTTAAAGGGTCTGCGTTTGCTCACCCAACCTCAACAAACCTCTCAGCCCCAAGAGTGTGCACCCTTATGTCTCATCCAGCTGTGGGTCTAGATATGGTCAATCCAGGTTGCATCACAGCCCCTGAACGCATTGCGTAAGAATTTCTCTCTCTTTCACTGTCTTTGTTTCATGGGTTTTTCAAAGTAATTTATTTTTATAATGGGGTTTAGCTGCTTTTCACTGCTGTGTTTATGCCGCTTTAAACCCACTTGACACACTAACAGAGAGATATCAATACATAGGTTTTAAGATTATTACTAGTCAGATATATTCTTGTGCGGTGAATAGGGCGTGTTGAGTCCAGTTCTCTGAGCAAGGAGTAGGTCTTGTCTATTACATATTGGGTTTATGGAACGGTATCTGAGCTAATTTGAAACCCTTGTTTTATGTATCACCCCACCTCACCTTTCCCGTTAAGCAGCCATAGTGTGTTTTCTGCATGTGTGACTCCGTTCTGTTTTGTAATTCAGTTCAAGTGTAACGGTTTTTACATTCCCTCTATCAGTGAGACCTTATGAGAAATGTCCTTTTCTGTGTGACTTATTTCACTTAGAATCGTCGTACCTAAATCCACTCATCATGCTGCTACTAGCCATATGACATTGATTTCATGGCTGAGTGATATTCCATTGTACATAAGGACCACAACTTCTTTATCCATTTTTCTCTTTCCTGGGATATTGAAGGTGGAATGAAGTGGAGGTCCTTGTCAACAGAGCAGCCCTAAACTTTGGGGTGCTTGTGTCTTGCTGATTTTTCATTTTCCCAATTTATACCCCCATGAGTGGAAGTGCCCTATGCTCTCTAAGCTGTGTTTTTTAGATGTTTCAGGACACACCGTACACTTCTCCAGAGTGGCTGTTGGCAATTTACATCCCGCCCATCAGTGTAGCAAGGCTCCCATTTCTCCATGGCCTGTCCTGCATTTCTGGTTTTGACACTTTTTTCAGCATGGCCTTTTTAACCGATGGGAAGCGAGACATCTTTGTAGCGCTGATTTTCCTTTCCAGGTTGCTTGGTTGGCCAAAAAGGGCGTATGCGTTTTTTCTTGAATATATTCAGGAAAAAACGCATACGCCCTTTTTGGCCAATGGCATCATTGTCAACGTTTTGCCGCTTTTCATGTGCTTTAAAGGCGATTCGAATCTACCTCCTGAAATCTGTTTCCTGCAATTCTGCCTTGATTTCAAATCCTCTTCTTTGCCTTCCCTCAATATATTTGTGGACGAGAGTTATCATTTATAACTCTGCAGGTTTGTGAATTGCAGTGCCCTGAAGCTCCATTTTACAACTCGCTTTTTAGGGAGCTGGCCGCAAAAGCGCAGGATGGCTTCAGGCCCTGTTCTGGTTCCGGGGGGCAGGCTGAGCCTGTGGTTAATTCTTCTTCCTGATGGGAAAATAGAGTGACCTGTGCCTGTCCCTACACCAAGAGGTAGTCTCTCATTGGTTCCAAGTCTTCCCGTTCATCCTCAGGACAAATTGCAACCAGTACGGAACAGGAGGTTAAAGGTGCTGATGCTCCAAGTAGGGAGATTGCTAGTAAAGCGGCTGGAATGGCGAACCCGAGCACAAGGAGATGAGAAATGAGGTGCGTTTTAGAAACCTTTCCCCATCACATGGTGTACCATCTTCTGGGTTTCTCATGCATGTTTTCGATGTAGCAAGATGCCCTTGAACCTGGAGATTTGGGACCCATGCGATGGGTACTACGCAGTATTACTTTAAAGGGTCTGCGTTTGCTCACCCAACCTCACCAAACCTCTCAGCCCCAAGAGTGTCCACCCTTATGTCTCATCCAGCTGTGGGTCTAGATATGGTCAATCCAGGTTGCATCACAGCCCCTGAACGCATTGTGTAAGAATTTCTCTCTCTTTCACTGTCTTTGTTTCATGGGTTTGTAAAAGTAATTTATTTTTATAATGGGGTTTAGCTGCTTTTCACTGCTGTGTTTATGCCGCTTTACACCCACTTGACACACTAACAGAGAGATATCAATACATAGGTTTTAAGATTATTACTAGTCAGATATATTCTTGTGCGGTGAATAGGGCGTGTTGAGTCCAGTTCTCTGAGCAAGGAGTAGGTCTTGTCTATTACATATTGGGTTTATGGAACGGTATCTGAGCTAATTTGAAACCCTTGTTTTATGTATCACCCCACCTCACCTTTCCCGTTAAGCAGCCATAGTGTGTTTTCTGCCTGTGTGACTCCGTTCTGTTTTGTAATTCAGTTCAAGTGTAACGGTTTTTCCATTCCCTCTATCAGTGATACCTTATGAGAAGTGTCCTTTTCTGTGTGACTTACTTCACTTAGAATCGTCGTACCTAAATCCACTCATCATGCTGCTACTAGCCTTATGACATTGATTTCATGGCTGAGTGATATTCCATTGTACATAAGGACCACAACTCCTTTATCCATTTTTCTCTTTCCTGGGATATTTAAGGTGGAATGAAGTGGAGGTCCTTGTCAAGAGAGCAACCCTAAACTTTGGGGTGCTTGTGTCTTGATGATTTTTAATTTTCCCAATGTATACCCCCATGAGTGGAAGTGCCCTATGCTCTCTAAGCTGTGTTTTTTAGATGTTTCAGGACACACCGTACGCTTCTCCAGAGTGGCTGTTGGCAATTTACATCCCGCCCATCAGTGTAGCAAGGCTCCCATTTCTCCATGGCCTGTCCTGCATTTCTGGTTTTGACACTTTTTTCAGCATGGCCCTTTTAACCGATGGGAAGCGAGACTTCTTTGTAGCGCTGATTTGCCTTTCCAGGTTGCTTGGTTGGCCAAAAAGGGCGTATGCGTTTTTTCCTGAATATATTCAGGAAAAAACGCATACGCCCTTTTTGGCCAAGGGCATCATTGTCAACGTTTTGCCGCTTTTCATGTGCTTTAAAGGCGATTCGAATCTACCTGCTGAAATCTGTTTCCTGCAATTCTGCCTTGATTTCAAATCCTCTTCTTTGCCTTCCCTCAATATATTTGTGGACGAGAGTTATCATTTATAACTCTGCAGGTTTGTGAATTGCAGTGCCCTGAAGCTCCATTTTACAACTCGCTTTTTAGGGAGCTGGCCGCAAAAGCGCAGGATGGCTTCAGGCCCTGCTCTGCTTCCGGGGGGCAGGCTGAGCCTGTGGTTAATTCTTCTTCCTGATGGGAAAATAGAGTGACCTGTGCCTGTCACTACACCAAGAGCTAGTCTCTCATTGGTTCCAAGTCTTCCCGTTCATCCTCAGGACAAATTGCAACCTGTACGGAACAGGAGGTTAAAGGTGCTGATGCTCCAAGTAGGGAGATTGCTAGTAAAGTGGCTGGAATGGCGAACCCGAGCACAAGGAGATGAGAAATGAGGTGCGTTTTAGAAACCTTTCCCCATCACACGGTGTACCATCTTCTGGGTTTCTCATGCATGTTTTCGATGTAGCAAGATGCCCTTGAACCTGGAGATTTGGGACCCATGCGATGGGTACCACGCAGTATTACTTTAAAGGGTCTGCGTTTGCTCACCCAACCTCACCAAACCTCTCAGCCCCAAGAGTGTCCACCCTTATGTCTCATCCAGCTGTGGGTCTAGATACGGTCAATCCAGGTTGCATCACAGCCCCTGAAAGCATTGTGTAAGAATTTCTCTCTCTTTCACTGTCTTTGTTTCATGGGTTTTTCCAAGTAATTTATTTTTATAATGGGGTTTAGCTGCTTTTCATTGCTGTGTTTATGCCGCTTTACACCCACTTGACACACTAACAGAGAGATATCAATACATAGGTTTTAAGATTATTACTAGTCAGATATATTCTTGTGTGGTGAATAGGGCGTGTTGAGTCCAGTTCTCTGAGCAAGGAGTAGGTCTTGTCTATTACATATTGGGTTTATGGAACGGTATCTGAGCTAATTTGAAAACCTTGTTTTATGTATCACCCCACCTCACCTTTCCCGTTAAGCAGCCATAGTGTGTTTTCTGCATGTGTGACTCCGTTCTGTTTTGTAATTCAGTTCAAGTGTAACGGTTTTTACATTCCCTCTATCAGTGATACCTTATGAGAAGTGTCCTTTTCTGTGTGACTTATTTCACTTAGAATCGTCGTACCTAAATCCACTCATCATGCTGCTACTAGCCTTATGACATTGATTTCATGGCTGAGTGATATTCCTTTGTACATAAGGACAACAACTCCTTTATCCATTTTTCTCTTTCCTGGGATATTGAAGGTGGAATGAAGTGGAGGTCCTTGTCAACAGAGCAGCCCTAAACTTTGGGGTGCTTGTGTCTTGCTGATTTTTCATTTTCCCAATTTATACCCCCATGAGTGGAAGTGCCCTATGCTCTCTAAGCTGTGTTTTTTAGATGTTTCAGGACACACCGTAGTCTTCTCCAGAGTGGCTGTTGGCAATTTACATCCCGCCCATCAGTGTAGCAAAGCTCCCATTTCTCCATGGCCTGTCCTGCATTTCTGGTTTTGACACTTTTTTCAGCATGGCCCTTTTAACCGATGGGAAGCGAGACTTCTTTGTAGCGCTGATTTGCCTTTCCAGGTTGCTTGGTTGGCCAAAAAGGGCGTATGCGTCTTTTCCTGAATATATTCAGGAAAAAACGCATACGCCCTTTTTGGCCAAGGGCATCATTGTCATCGTTTTGCCGCTTTTCATGTGCTTTAAAGGCGATTCGAATCTACCTCCTGAAATCTGTTTCCTGCAATTCTGCCTTGATTTCAAATCCTCTTCTTTGCCTTCCCTCAATATATTTGTGGACGAGAGTTATCATTTATAACTCTGCAGGTTTGTGAATTGCAGTGCCCTGAAGCTCCATTTTACAACTCGCTTTTTAGGGAGCTGGCCGCAAAAGCGCATGATGGCTTCAGGCCCTGTTCTGGTTGCGGGGGGCAGGCTGAGCCTGTGGTTAATTCTTCTTCCTGATGGGAAAATAGAGTGACCTGTGCCTGTCCCAACACCAAGAGCTAGTCTCTCATTGGTTCCCCGTCTTCCCGTTCATCCTCAGGACAAATTGCAACCTGTACGGAACAGGAGGTTAAAGGTGCTGATGCTCCAAGTAGGGAGATTGCTAGTAAAGTGGCTGGAATGGCGAACCCGAGCACAAGGAGATGAGAAATGAGGTGCGTTTTAGAAACCTTTCCCCATCACACGGTGTACCATCTTCTGGGTTTCTCATGCATGTTTTCGAGGTAGGAAGACGCCCTTGAACCTGGACATTTGGGCCCCATGCGTTGGGTACCACGCAGTATTACTTTAAAGGGTCTGCGTTTGCTCACCCAACCTCACCAAACCTCTCAGCCCCAAGAGTGTCCACCCTTATGTCTCATCCAGCTGTGGGTCTAGATATGGTCAATCCAGGTTGCATCACAGCCCCTGAATGCATTGTGTAAGAATTTCGCTCTCTTTCACTGTCTTTGTTTCATGGGTTTTTCAAAATAATTTATTTTTATAATGGGGTTTAGCTGCTTTTCACTGCTGTGTTTATGCCGCTTTACACCCACTTGACACACTAACAGAGAGATATCAATACATAGGTTTTAAGATTATTACTAGTCAGATATATTCTTGTGCGGTGAATAGGGCGTGTTGAGTCCAGTTCTCTGAGTAAGGAGTAGGTCTTGTCTATTACATATTGGGTTTATGGAACGGTATCTGAGCTAATTTGAAACCCTTGTTTTATGTATCACCCCACCTCACCTTTCCCGTTAAGCAGCCATAGTGTGATTTCTGCATGTGTGACTCCGTTCTGTTTTGTAATTCAGTTCAAGTGTAACGGTTGTTACATTCCCTCTATCAGTGATACCTTATGAGAAGTGTCCTTTTCTGTGTGACGTACTTCACTTAGAATCGTCGTACCTAAATCCACTCATCATGCTGCTACTAGCCTTATGACATTGATTTCATGGCTGAGTGATATTCCTTTGTACATAAGGACAACAACTCCTTTATCCATTTTTCTCTTTCCTGGGATATTGAAGGTGGAATGAAGTGGAGGTCCTTGTCAACAGAGCAGCCCTAAACTTTGGGGTGCTTGTGTCTTGCTGATTTTTCATTTTCCCAATTTATACCCCCATGAGTGGAAGTGCCCTATGCTCTCTAAGCTGTGTTTTTTAGATGTTTCAGGACACACCGTAGTCTTCTCCAGAGTGGCTGTTGGCAATTTACATCCCGCCCATCAGTGTAGCAAAGCTCCCATTTCTCCATGGCCTGTCCTGCATTTCTGGTTTTGACACTTTTTTCAGCATGGCCCTTTTAACCGATGGGAAGCGAGACTTCTTTGTAGCGCTGATTTGCCTTTCCAGGTTGCTTGGTTGGCCAAAAAGGGCGTATGCGTCTTTTCCTGAATATATTCAGGAAAAAACGCATACGCCCTTTTTGGCCAAGGGCATCATTGTCATCGTTTTGCCGCTTTTCATGTGCTTTAAAGGCGATTCGAATCTACCTCCTGAAATCTGTTTCCTGCAATTCTGCCTTGATTTCAAATCCTCTTCTTTGCCTTCCCTCAATATATTTGTGGACGAGAGTTATCATTTATAACTCTGCAGGTTTGTGAATTGCAGTGCCCTGAAGCTCCATTTTACAACTCGCTTTTTAGGGAGCTGGCCGCAAAAGCGCATGATGGCTTCAGGCCCTGTTCTGGTTGTGGGGGGCAGGCTGAGCCTGTGGTTAATTCTTCTTCCTGATGGGAAAATAGAGTGACCTGTGCCTGTCCCAACACCAAGAGCTAGTCTCTCATTGGTTCCACGTCTTCCCGTTCATCCTCAGGACAAATTGCAACCAGTACGGAACAGGAGGTTAAAGGTGCTGATGCTCCAAGTAGGGAGATTGCTAGTAAAGTGGCTGGAATGGCGAACCCGAGCACAAGGAGATGAGAAATGAGGTGCGTTTTAGAAACCTTTCCCCATCACACGGTGTACCATCTTCTGGGTTTCTCATGCATGTTTTCGAGGTAGGAAGACGCCCTTGAACCTGGAGATTTGGGCCCCATGCGTTGGGTACCACGCAGTATTACTTTAAAGGGTCTGCGTTTGCTCACCCAACCTCAACAAACCTCTCAGCCCCAAGAGTGTGCACCCTTATGTCTCATCCAGCTGTGGGTCTAGATATGGTCAATCCAGGTTGCATCACAGCCCCTGAACGCATTGCGTAAGAATTTCTCTCTCTTTCACTGTCTTTGTTTCATGGGTTTTTCAAAGTAATTTATTTTTATAATGGGGTTTAGCTGCTTTTCACTGCTGTGTTTATGCCGCTTTACACCCACTTGACACACTAACAGAGAGATATCAATACATAGGTTTTAAGATTATTACTAGTCAGATATATTCTTGTGCGGTGAATAGGGCGTGTTGAGTCCAGTTCTCTGAGCAAGGAGTAGGTCTTGTCTATTACATATTGGGTTTATGGAACGGTATCTGAGCTAATTTGAAACCCTTGTTTTATGTATCACCCCACCTCACCTTTCCCGTTAAGCAGCCATAGTGTGTTTTCTGCATGTGTGACTCTGTTCTGTTTTGTAATTCAGTTCAAGTGTAACGGTTTTTACATTCCCTCTATAAGTGATACCTTATGAGAAGTGTCCTTTTCTGTGTGACTTATTTCACTTAGAATCGTCGTACCTAAATCCACTCATCATGCTGCTACTAGCCTTATGACATTGATTTCATGGCTGAGTGATATTCCATTGTACATAAGGACCACAACTTCTTTATCCATTTTTCTCTTTCCTGGGATATTGAAGGTGGAATGAAGTGGAGGTCCTTGTCAACAGAGCAGCCCTAAACTTTGGGGTGCTTGTGTCTTGCTGATTTTTCATTTTCCCAATTTATACCGCCATGAGTGGAAGTGCCCTATGCTCTCTAAGCTGTGTTTTTTAGATGTTTCAGGACACACCGTACACTTCTCCAGAGTGGCTGTTGGCAATTTACATCCCGCCCATCAGTGTAGCAAGGCTCCCATTTCTCCATGGCCTGTCCTGCATTTCTGGTTTTGAGACTTTTTTCAGCATGGCCCTTTTGACCGATGGGTAGCGAGTCTTCTTTGTAGCGCTGATTTGCCTTTCCAGGTTGCTTGGTTGGCCAAAAAGGGCGTATGCGTTTTTTTCTGAATATATTCAGGAAAAAACGCATACGCCCTTTTTGGCCAAGGGCATCATTGTCAACGTTTTGCCGCTTTTCATGTGCTTTAAAGGCGATTCGAATCTTCCTCCTGAAATCTGTTTCCTGCAATTCTGCCTTGATTTCAAATCCTCTTCTTTGCCTTCCCTCAATATATTTGTGGACGAGAGTTATCATTTATAACTCTGCAGGTTTGTGAATTGCAGTGCCCTGAAGCTCCATTTTACAACTCGCTTTTTAGGGAGCTGGCCGCAAAAGCGCAGGATGGCTTCAGGCCCTGTTCTGGTTGTGGGGGGCAGGCTGAGCCTGTGGTTAATTCTTCTTCCTGATGGGAAAATAGAGTGACCTGTGCCTGTCCCTACACCAAGAGGTAGTCTCTCATTGGTTCCAAGTCTTCCCGTTCATCCTCAGGACAAATTGCAACCAGTACGGAACAGGAGGTTAAAGGTGCTGATGCTCCAAGTAGGGAGATTGCTAGTAAAGCGGCTGGAATGGCGAACCCGAGCACAAGGAGATGAGAAATGAGGTGCGTTTTAGAAACCTTTCCCCATCACATGGTGTACCATCTTCTGGGTTTCTCATGCATGTTTTCGATGTAGCAAGATGCCCTTGAACCTGGAGATTTGGGACCCATGCGATGGGTACTACGCAGTATTACTTTAAAGGGTCTGCGTTTGCTCACCCAACCTCACCAAACCTCTCAGCCCCAAGAGTGTCCACCCTTATGTCTCATCCAGCTGTGGGTCTAGATATGGTCAATCCAGGTTGCATCACAGCCCCTGAACGCATTGTGTAAGAATTTCTCTCTCTTTCACTGTCTTTGTTTCATGGGTTTGTAAAAGTAATTTATTTTTATAATGGGGTTTAGCTGCTTTTCACTGCTGTGTTTATGCCGCTTTACACCCACTTGACACACTAACAGAGAGATATCAATACATAGGTTTTAAGATTATTACTAGTCAGATATATTCTTGTGCGGTGAATAGGGCGTGTTGAGTCCAGTTCTCTGAGCAAGGAGTAGGTCTTGTCTATTACATATTGGGTTTATGGAACGGTATCTGAGCTAATTTGAAACCCTTGTTTTATGTATCACCCCACCTCACTTTTCCCGTTAAGCAGCCATAGTGTGTTTTCTGCATGTGTGACTCCGTTCTGTTTTGTAATTCAGTTCAAGTGTAACGGTTTTTACATTCCCTCTATCAGTGATACCTTATGAGAAGTGTCCTTTTCTGTGTGACTTATTTCACTTAGAATCGTCGTACCTAAATCCACTCATCATGCTGCTACTAGCCTTATGACATTGATTTCATGGCTGAGTGATATTCCTTTGTACATAAGGACAACAACTCCTTTATCCATTTTTCTCTTTCCTGGGATATTGAAGGTGGAATGAAGTGGAGGTCCTTGTCAACAGAGCAGCCCTAAACTTTGGGGTGCTTGTGTCTTGCTGATTTTTCATTTTCCCAATTTATACCCCCATGAGTGGAAGTGCCCTATGCTCTCTAAGCTGTGTTTTTTAGATGTTTCAGGACACACCGTAGTCTTCTCCAGAGTGGCTGTTGGCAATTTACATCCCGCCCATCAGTGTAGCAAAGCTCCCATTTCTCCATGGCCTGTCCTGCATTTCTGGTTTTGACACTTTTTTCAGCATGGCCCTTTTAACCGATGGGAAGCGAGACTTCTTTGTAGCGCTGATTTGCCTTTCCAGGTTGCTTGGTTGGCCAAAAAGGGCGTATGCGTCTTTTCCTGAATATATTCAGGAAAAAACGCATACGCCCTTTTTGGCCAAGGGCATCATTGTCATCGTTTTGCCGCTTTTCATGTGCTTTAAAGGCGATTCGAATCTACCTCCTGAAATCTGTTTCCTGCAATTCTGCCTTGATTTCAAATCCTCTTCTTTGCCTTCCCTCAATATATTTGTGGACGAGAGTTATCATTTATAACTCTGCAGGTTTGTGAATTGCAGTGCCCTGAAGCTCCATTTTACAACTCGCTTTTTAGGGAGCTGGCCGCAAAAGCGCATGATGGCTTCAGGCCCGGTTCTGGTTGCGGGGGGCAGGCTGAGCCTGTGGTTAATTCTTCTTCCTGATGGGAAAATAGAGTGACCTGTGCCTGTCCCAACACCAAGAGCTAGTCTCTCATTGGTTCCCCGTCTTCCCGTTCATCCTCAGGACAAATTGCAACCTGTACGGAACAGGAGGTTAAAGGTGCTGATGTTCCAAGTAGGGAGATTGCTAGTAAAGTGGCTGGAATGGCGAACCCGAGCACAAGGAGATGAGAAATGAGGTGCGTTTTAGAAACCTTTCCCCATCACACGGTGTACCATCTTCTGGGTTTCTCATGCATGTTTTCGAGGTAGGAAGACGCCCTTGAACCTGGACATTTGGGCCCCATGCGTTGGGTACCACGCAGTATTACTTTAAAGGGTCTGCGTTTGCTCACCCAACCTCACCAAACCTCTCAGCCCCAAGAGTGTCCACCCTTATGTCTCATCCAGCTGTGGGTCTAGATATGGTCAATCCAGGTTGCATCACAGCCCCTGAATGCATTGTGTAAGAATTTCGCTCTCTTTCACTGTCTGTTTCATGGGTTTTTCAAAATAATTTGTTTTTATAATGGGGTTTAGCTGCTTTTCACTGCTGTGTTTATGCCGCTTTACACCCACTTGACACATTAACAGAGAGATATCAATACATAGGTTTTAAGATTATTACTAGTCAGATATATTCTTGTGCGGTGAATAGGGCGTGTTGAGTCCAGTTCTCTGAGCAAGGAGTAGGTCTTGTCTATTACATATTGGGTTTATGGAACGGTATCTGAGCTAATTTGAAACCCTTGTTTTATGTATCACCCCAGCTCACCTTTCCCGTTAAGCAGCCATAGTGTGTTTTCTGCATGTGTGACTCCGTTCTGTTTTGTAATTCAGTTCAAGTGTAACGGTTTTTACATTCCCTCTATCAGTGATACCTTATGAGAAGTGTCCTTTTCTGTGTGACGTACTTCACTTAGAATCGTCGTACCTAAATCCACTCATCATGCTGCTACTAGCCTTATGACATTGATTTCATGGCTGAGTGATATTCCTTTGTACATAAGGACAACAACTCCTTTATCCATTTTTCTCTTTCCTGGGATATTGAAGGTGGAATGAAGTGGAGGTCCTTGTCAACAGAGCAGCCCTAAACTTTGGGGTGCTTGTGTCTTGCTGATTTTTCATTTTCCCAATTTATACCCCCATGAGTGGAAGTGCCCTATGCTCTCTAAGCTGTGTTTTTTAGATGTTTCAGGACACACCGTAGTCTTCTCCAGAGTGGCTGTTGGCAATTTACATCCCGCCCATCAGTGTAGCAAAGCTCCCATTTCTCCATGGCCTGTCCTGCATTTCTGGTTTTGACACTTTTTTCAGCATGGCCCTTTTAACCGATGGGAAGCGAGACTTCTTTGTAGCGCTGATTTGCCTTTCCAGGTTGCTTGGTTGGCCAAAAAGGGCGTATGCGTCTTTTCCTGAATATATTCAGGAAAAAACGCATACGCCCTTTTTGGCCAAGGGCATCATTGTCATCGTTTTGCCGCTTTTCATGTGCTTTAAAGGCAATTCGAATCTACCTCCTGAAATCTGTTTCCTGCAATTCTGCCTTGATTTCAAATCCTCTTCTTTGCCTTCCCTCAATATATTTGTGGACGAGAGTTATCATTTATAACTCTGCAGGTTTGTGAATTGCAGTGCCCTGAAGCTCCATTTTACAACTCGCTTTTTAGGGATCTGGCCGCAAAAGCGCATGATGGCTTCAGGCCCTGTTCTGGTTGTGGGGGGCAGGCTGAGCCTGTGGTTAATTCTTCTTCCTGATGGGAAAATAGAGTGACCTGTGCCTGTCCCAACACCAAGAGCTAGTCTCTCATTGGTTCCACGTCTTCCCGTTCATCCTCAGGACAAATTGCAACCTGTACGGAACAGGAGGTTAAAGGTGCTGATGCTCCAAGTAGGGAGATTGCTAGTAAAGTGGCTGGAATGGCGAACCCGAGCACAAGGAGATGAGAAATGAGGTGCGTTTTAGAAACCTTTCCCCATCACACGGTGTACCATCTTCTGGGTTTCTCATGCATGTTTTCGAGGTAGGAAGACGCCCTTGAACCTGGAGATTTGGGCCCCATGCGTTGGGGACCACGCAGTATTACTTTAAAGGGTCTGCGTTTGCTCACCCAACCTCACCAAACCTCTCAGCCCCAAGAGTGTGCACCCTTATGTCTCATCCAGCTGTGGGTCTAGATATGGTCAATCCAGGTTGCATCACAGCCCCTGAACGCATTGCGTAAGAATTTCTCTCTCTTTCACTGTCTTTGTTTCATAGGTTTTTCAAAGTAATTTATTTTTATAATGGGGTTTAGCTGCTTTTCACTGCTGTGTTTATGCCGCTTTACACCCACTTGACACACTAAGAGAGAGATATCAATACATAGGTTTTAAGATTATTACTAGTCAGATATATTTGTGCGGTGAATAGGGCGTGTTGAGTCCAGTTCTCTGAGCAAGGAGTAGGTCTTCTCTATTACATATTGGGTTTATGGAACGGTATCTGAGCTAATTGGAAACCCTTGTTTTATGTATCACCCCACCTCACCTTTCCCGTTAAGAAGCCATACTGTGTTTTCTGCATGTGTGACTCCGTTCTGTTTTTTAATTCAGTTGAAGTTTAACGGTTTTTACATTTCCTCTATAAGTGATACCTTATGAGTAGTGTCCTTTTCTGTGTGACTTATTTCACTTAGAATCGTCGTACCTAAATCCACTCATCATGTTGCTACTAGCCTTATGACATTGATTTCATGGCTGAGTGATATTCCATTGTACATAAGGACCACAACTCCTTTATCCATTTTTCTCTTTCCTGGGATATTGAAGGTGGAATGAAGTGGAGGTCCTTGTCAACAGAGCAGCCCTAAACTTTGGGGTGCTTGTGTCTTGCTGATTTTTAATTTTCCCAATTTATACCCCCATGAGTGGAAGTGCCCTATGCTCTCTAAGCTGTGTTTTTTAGATGTTTCAGGACACACCGTAGTCTTCTCCAGAGTGGCTGTTGGCAATTTACATCCCGCCCATCAGTGTAGCAAAGCTCCCATTTCTCCATGGCCTGTCCTGCATTTCTGGTTTTGACACTTTTTTCAGCATGGCCCTTTTAACCGATGGGAAGCGAGACTTCTTTGTAGCGCTGATTTGCCTTTCCAGGTTGCTTGGTTGGCCAAAAAGGGCGTATGCGTTTTTTCCTGAATATATTCAGGAAAAAACGCATACGCCCTTTTTGGCCAAGGGCATCATTGTCAACGTTTTGCCGCTTTTCATGTGCTTTAAAGGCGATTCGAATCTACCTCCTGAAATCTGTTTCCTGCAATTCTGCCTTGATTTCAAATCCTCTTCTTTGCCTTCCCTCAATATATTTGTGGACGAGAGTTATCATTTATAACTCTGCAGGTTTGTGAATTGCAGTGCCCTGAAGCTCCATTTTACAACTCGCTTTTTAGGGAGCTGGCCGCAAAAGCGCATGATGGCTTCAGGCCCTGTTCTGGTTCCGGGGGGCAGGCTGAGGCTGTGGTTAATTCTTCTTCCTAATGGGAAAACAGAGTGACCTGTGCCTGTCCCTACACCAGGAGCTAGTCTCTCATTGGTTCCAAGTCTTCCCGTTCATCCTCAGGACAAATTGCAACCTGTACGGAACAGGAGGTTAAAGGTGCTGATGCTCCAAGTAGGGAGTTTGCTAGTAAAGTGGCTGGAATGGCGAACCGAGCACAAGGAGATGAGAAATGAGGTGCGTTTTAGAAACCTTTCCCCATCATACGGTGTACCATCTTCTGGGTTTCTCATGCATGTTTTCGATGTAGCAAGATGACCTTGAACCTGGAGATTTGGGACCCATGCGATGGGTACCACGCAGTATTACTTTAAAGGGTCTGCGTTTGCTCACCCAACCTCACCAAACCTCTCAGCCCCAAGAGTGTGCACCCTTATGTCTCATCCAGCTGTGGGTCTAGATATGGTCAATCCAGGATGCATCACAGCCCCTGAACGCATTGTGTAAGAATTTCTCTCTCTTTAACTGTCTTTGTTTCATGGGTTTTTCAAAGTAATTTATTTTTATAATGGGGTTTAGCTGCTTTTCACTGCTGTGTTTATGCCGCTTTACACCCACTTGACACACTAACAGAGAGATATCAATACATAGGTTTTAAGATTATTACTAGTCAGATATATTCTTGTGCGGTGAATAGGGCGTGTTGAGTCCAGTTCTCTGAGCAAGGAGTAGGACTTGTCTATTACATATTGGGTTTATGGAACGGTATCTGAGCTAATTTGAAACCCTTGTTTTATGTATCACCCCACCTCACCTTTCCCGTTAAGCAGCCATAGTGTGTTTTCTGCATGTGTGACTCCGTTCTGTTTTGTAATTCAGTTCAAGTGTAACGGTTTTTACATTCCCTCTATCAGTGATACCTTATGAGAAATGTCCTTTTCTGTGTGACTTATTTCACTTAGAATCGTCGTACCTAAATCCACTCATCATGCTGCTACTAGCCTTATGACATTGATTTCATGGCTGAGTGATATTCCATTGTACATAAGGACCACAACTCCTTTATCCATTTTTCTCTTTCCTGGGATATTGAAGGTGGAATGAAGTGGAGGTCCTTGTCAACAGAGCAGCCCTAAACTTTGGGGTGCTTGTGTCTTGCTGATTTTTCATTTTCCCAATTTATACCCCCATGAGTGGAAGTGCCCTATGCTCTCTAAGCTGTGTTTTTTAGATGTTTCAGGACACACCGTACACTTCTCCAGAGTGGCTGTTGGCAATTTACATCCCGCCCATCAGTGTAGCAAGGCTCCCATTTCTCCATGGCCTGTCCTGCATTTCTGGTTTTGACACTTTTTTCAGCATGGCCTTTTTAACCGATGGGAAGCGAGACATCTTTGTAGCGCTGATTTTCCTTTCCAGGTTGCTTGGTTGGCCAAAAAGGGCGTATGCGTTTTTTCTTGAATATATTCAGGAAAAAACGCATACGCCCTTTTTGGCCAAGGGCATCATTGTCAACGTTTTGCCGCTTTTCATGTGCTTTAAAGGCGATTCGAATCTACCTCCTGAAATCTGTTTCCTGCAATTCTGCCTTGATTTCAAATCCTCTTCTTTGCCTTCCCTCAATATATTTGTGGACGAGAGTTATCATTTATAACTCTGCAGGTTTGTGAATTGCAGTGCCCTGAAGCTCCATTTTACAACTCGCTTTTTAGGGAGCTGGCCGCAAAAGCGCAGGATGGCTTCAGGCCCTGTTCTGGTTCCGGGGGGCAGGCTGAGCCTGTGGTTAATTCTTCTTCCTGATGGGAAAATAGAGTGACCTGTGCCTGTCCCTACACCAAGAGGTAGTCTCTCATTGGTTCCAAGTCTTCCCGTTCATCCTCAGGACAAATTGCAACCAGTACGGAACAGGAGGTTAAAGGTGCTGATGCTCCAAGTAGGGAGATTGCTAGTAAAGCGCCTGGAATGGCGAACCCGAGCACAAGGAGATGAGAAATGAGGTGCGTTTTAGAAACCTTTCCCCATCACATGGTGTACCATCTTCTGGGTTTCTCATGCATGTTTTCGATGTAGCAAGATGCCCTTGAACCTGGAGATTTGGGACCCATGCGATGGGTACCACGCAGTATTACTTTAAAGGGTCTGCGTTTGCTCACCCAAGCTCACCAAACCTCTCAGCCCCAAGAGTGTCCACCCTTATGTCTCATCCAGCTGTGGGTCTATATATGGTCAATCCAGGTTGCATCACAGCCCCTGAACGCATTGTGTAAGAATTTCTCTCTCTTTCACTGTCTTTGTTTCATGGGTTTGTAAAAGTAATTTATTTTTATAATGGGGTTTAGCTGCTTTTCACTGCTGTGTTTATGCCGCTTTACACCCACTTGACACACTAAGAGAGAGATATCAATACATAGGTTTTAAGATTATTACTAGTCAGATATATTCTTGTGCGGTGAATAGGGCGTGTTGAGTCCAGTTCTCTGAGCAAGGAGTAGGTCTTGTCTATTACATATTGGGTTTATGGAACGGTATCTGAGCTAATTTGAAACCCTTGTTTTATGTATCACCCCACCTCACTTTTCCCGTTAAGCAGCCATAGTGTGTTTTCTGCATGTGTGACTCCGTTCTGTTTTGTAATTCAGTTCAAGTGTAACGGTTTTTACATTCTCTCTATCAGTGATACCTTATGAGAAGTGTCCTTTTCTGTGTGACTTATTTCACTTAGAATCGTCGTACCTAAATCCACTCATCATGCTGCTACTAGCCTTATGACATTGATTTCATGGCTGAGTGATATTCCTTTATACATAAGGACAACAACTCCTTTATCCATTTTTCTCTTTCCTGGGATATTGAAGGTGGAATGAAGTGGAGGTCCTTGTCAACAGAGCAGCCCTAAACTTTGGGGTGCTTGTGTCTTGCTGATTTTTCATTTTCCCAATTTATACCCCCATGAGTGGAAGTGCCCTATGCTCTCTAAGCTGTGTTTTTTAGATGTTTCAGGACACACCGTAGTCTTCTCCAGAGTGGCTGTTGGCAATTTACATCCCGCCCATCAGTGTAGCAAAGCTCCCATTTCTCCATGGCCTGTCCTGCATTTCTGGTTTTGACACTTTTTTCAGCATGGCCCTTTTAACCGATGGGAAGCGAGACTTCTTTGTAGCGCTGATTTGCCTTTCCAGGTTGCTTGGTTGGCCAAAAAGGGCGTATGCGTCTTTTCCTGAATATATTCAGGAAAAAACGCATACGCCCTTTTTGGCCAAGGGCATCATTGTCATCGTTTTGCCGCTTTTCATGTGCTTTAAAGGCGATTCGAATCTACCTCCTGAAATCTGTTTCCTGCAATTCTGCCTTGATTTCAAATCCTCTTCTTTGCCTTCCCTCAATATATTTGTGGACGAGAGTTATCATTTATAACTCTGCAGGTTTGTGAATTGCAGTGCCCTGAAGCTCCATTTTACAACTCGCTTTTTAGGGAGCTGGCCGCAAAAGCGCATGATGGCTTCAGGCCCTGTTCTGGTTGCGGGGGGCAGGCTGAGCCTGTGGTTAATTCTTCTTCCTGATGGGAAAATAGAGTGACCTGTGCCTGTCCCAACACCAAGAGCTAGTCTCTCATTGGTTCCCCGTCTTCCCGTTCATCCTCAGGACAAATTGCAACCTGTACGGAACAGGAGGTTAAAGGTGCTGATGCTCCAAGTAGGGAGATTGCTAGTAAAGTGGCTGGAATGGCGAACCCGAGCACAAGGAGATGAGAAATGAGGTGCGTTTTAGAAACCTTTCCCCATCACACGGTGTACCATCTTCTGGGTTTCTCATGCATGTTTTCGAGGTAGGAAGACGCCCTTGAACCTGGAGATTTGGGCCCCATGCGTTGGGTACCACGCAGTATTACTTTAAAGGGTCTGCGTTTGCTCACCCAACCTCACCAAACCTCTCAGCCCCAAGAGTGTGCACCCTTATGTCTCATCCAGCTGTGGGTCTAGATATGGTCAATCCAGGTTGCATCACAGCCCCTGAACGCATTGCGTAAGAATTTCTCTCTCTTTCACTGTCTTTGTTTCATGGGTTTTTCAAAGTAATTTATTTTTATAATGGGGTTTAGCTGCTTTTCACTGCTGTGTTTATGCCGCTTTACACCCACTTGACACACTAAGAGAGAGATATCAATACATACGTTTTAAGATTATTACTAGTCAGATATATTTGTGCGGTGAATAGGGCGTGTTGAGTCCAGTTCTCTGAGCAAGGGGTAGGTCTTGTCTATTACATATTGGGTTTATGGAACGGTATCTGAGCTAATTGGAAACCCTTGTTTTATGTATCACCCCACCTCACCTTTCCCGTTAAGCAGCCATAGTGTGTTTTCTGCATGTGTGACTCCGTTCTGTTTTTTAATTCAGTTGAAGTTTAACGGTTTTTACATTTCCTCTATAAGTGATACCTTATGAGAAGTGTCCTTTTCTGTGTGACTTATTTCACTTAGAATCGTCGTACCTAAATCCACTCATCATGTTGCTACTAGCCTTATGACATTGATTTCATGGCTGAGTGATATTCCATTGTACATAAGGACCACAACTCCTTTATCCATTTTTCTCTTTCCTGGGATATTGAAGGTGGAATGAAGTGGAGGTCCTTGTCAACAGAGCAGCCCTAAACTTTGGGGTGCTTGTGTCTTGCTGATTTTTAATTTTCCCAATTTATACCCCCATGAGTGGAAGTGCCCTATGCTCTCTAAGCTGTGTTTTTTAGATGTTTCAGGACACACCGTAGTCTTCTCCAGAGTGGCTGTTGGCAATTTACATCCCGCTCATCAGTGTAGCAAAGCTCCCATTTCTCCATGGCCTGTCCTGCATTTCTGGTTTTGACACTTTTTTCAGCATGGCCCTTTTAACCGATGGGAAGCGAGACTTCTTTGTAGCGCTGATTTGCCTTTCCAGGTTGCTTGGTTGGCCAAAAAGGGCGTATGCGTTTTTTCCTGAATATATTCAGGAAAAAACGCATACGCCCTTTTTGGCCAAGGGCATCATTGTCAACGTTTTGCCGCTTTTCATGTGCTTTAAAGGCGATTCGAATCTACCTCCTGAAATCTGTTTCCTGCAATTCTGCCTTGATTTCAAATCCTCTTCTTTGCCTTCCCTCAATATATTTGTGGACGAGAGTTATCATTTATAACTCTGCAGGTTTGTGAATTGCAGTGCCCTGAAGCTCCATTTTACAACTCGCTTTTTAGGGAGCTGGCCGCAAAAGCGCATGATGGCTTCAGGCCCTGTTCTGGTTCCGGGGGGCAGGCTGAGGCTGTGGTTAATTCTTCTTCCTAATGGGAAAACAGAGTGACCTGTGCCTGTCCCTACACCAGGAGCTAGTCTCTCATTGGTTCCAAGTCTTCCCGTTCATCCTCAGGACAAATTGCAACCTGTACGGAACAGGAGGTTAAAGGTGCTGATGCTCCAAGTAGGGAGTTTGCTAGTAAAGTGGCTGGAATGGCGAACCGAGCACAAGGAGATGAGAAATGAGGTGCGTTTTAGAAACCTTTCCCCATCATACGGTGTACCATCTTCTGGGTTTCTCATGCATGTTTTCGATGTAGCAAGATGACCTTGAACCTGGAGATTTGGGACCCATGCGATGGGTACCACGCAGTATTACTTTAAAGGGTCTGCGTTTGCTCACCCAACCTCACCAAACCTCTCAGCCCCAAGAGTGTGCACCCTTATGTCTCATCCAGCTGTGGGTCTAGATATGGTCAATCCAGGTTGCATCACAGCCCCTGAACGCATTGTGTAAGAATTTCTCTCTCTTTCACTGTCTTTGTTTCATGGGTTTTTCAAAGTAATTTATTTTTATAATGGGGTTTAGCTGCTTTTCACTGCTGTGTTTATGCCGCTTTACACCCACTTGACACACTAACAGAGAGATATCAATACATAGGTTTTAAGATTATTACTAGTCAGATATATTCTTGTGCGGTGAATAGGGCGTGTTGAGTCCAGTTCTCTGAGCAAGGAGTAGGACTTGTCTATTACATATTGGGTTTATGGAACGGTATCTGAGCTAATTTGAAACCCTTGTTTTATGTATCACCCCACCTCACCTTTCCCGTTAAGCAGCCTTAGTGTGTTTTCTGCCTGTGTGACTCCGTTCTGTTTTGTAATTCAGTTCAAGTGTAACGGTTTTTACATTCCCTCTATCAGTGATACCTTATGAGAAGTGTCCTTTTCTGTGTGACTTATTTCACTTAGAATCGTCGTACCTAAATCCACTCATCATGCTGCTACTAGCCTTATGACATTGATTTCATGGCTGAGTGATATTCCATTGTACATAAGGACCACAACTTCTTTATCCATTTTTCTCTTTCCTGGGATATTGAAGGTGGAATGAAGTGGAGGTCCTTGTCAACAGAGCAGCCCTAAACTTTGGGGTGCTTGTGTCTTGCTGATTTTTCATTTTCCCAATTTATACCCCCATGAGTGGAAGTGCCCTATGCTCTCTAAGCTGTGTTTTTTAGATGTTTCAGGACACACCGTACACTTCTCCAGAGTGGCTGTTGGCAATTTACATCCCGCCCATCAGTGTAGCAAGGCTCCCATTTCTCCATGGCCTGTCCTGCATTTCTGGTTTTGACACTTTTTTCAGCATGGCCTTTTTAACCGATGGGAAGCGAGACATCTTTGTAGCGCTGATTTTCCTTTCCAGGTTGCTTGGTTGGCCAAAAAGGGCGTATGCGTTTTTTCTTGAATATATTCAGGAAAAAACGCATACGCCCTTTTTGGCCAATGGCATCATTGTCAACGTTTTGCCGCTTTTCATGTGCTTTAAAGGCGATTCGAATCTACCTCCTGAAATCTGTTTCCTGCAATTCTGCCTTGATTTCAAATCCTCTTCTTTGCCTTCCCTCAATATATTTGTGGACGAGAGTTATCATTTATAACTCTGCAGGTTTGTGAATTGCAGTGCCCTGAAGCTCCGTTTTACAACTCGCTTTTTAGGGAGCTGGCCGCAAAAGCGCAGGATGGCTTCAGGCCCTGTTCTGGTTGTGGGGGGCAGGCTGAGCCTGTGGTTAATTCTTCTTCCTGATGGGAAAATAGAGTGACCTGTGCCTGTCCCTACACCAAGAGGTAGTCTCTCATTGGTTCCAAGTCTTCCCGTTCATCCTCAGGACAAATTGCAACCAGTACGGAACAGGAGGTTAAAGGTGCTGATGCTCCAAGTAGGGAGATTGCTAGTAAAGCGGCTGGAATGGCGAACCCGAGCACAAGGAGATGAGAAATGAGGTGCGTTTTAGAAACCTTTCCCCATCACATGGTGTACCATCTTCTGGGTTTCTCATGCATGTTTTCGATGTAGCAAGATGCCCTTGAACCTGGAGATTTGGGACCCATGCGATGGGTACCACGCAGTATTACTTTAAAGGGTCTGCGTTTGCTCACCCAACCTCACCAAACCTCTCAGCCCCAAGAGTGTCCACCCTTATGTCTCATCCAGCTGTGGGTCTAGATATGGTCAATCCAGGTTGCATCACAGCCCCTGAACGCATTGTGTAAGAATTTCTCTCTCTTTCACTGTCTTTGTTTCATGGGTTTTTCAAAGTAATTTATTTTTATAATGGGGTTTAGCTGCTTTTCATTGCTGTGTTTATGCCGCTTTACACCCACTTGACGCACTAACAGAGAGATATCAATACATAGGTTTTAAGATTATTACTAGTCAGATATATTCTTGTGCGGTGAATAGGGCGTGTTGAGTCCAGTTCTCTGAGCAAGGAGTAGGTCTTGTCTATTACATATTGGGTTTATGGAACGGTATCTGAGCTAATTTGAAACCCTTGTTTTATGTATCACCCCACCTCACCTTTCCCGTTAAGCAGCCATAGTGTGTTTTCTGCCTGTGTGACTCCGTTCTGTTTTGTAATTCAGTTCAAGTGTAACGGTTTTTCCATTCCCTCTATCAGTGATACCTTATGAGAAGTGTCCTTTTCTGTGTGACTTATTTCACTTAGAATTGTCGTACCTAAATCCACTCATCATGCTGCTACTAGCCTTATGACATTGATTTCATGGCTGAGTGATAATCCATTGTACATAAGGACCACAACTCCTTTATCCATTTTTCTCTTTCCTGGGATATTTAAGGTGGAATGAAGTGGAGGTCCTTGTCAAGAGAGCAACCCTAAACTTTGGGGTGCTTGTGTCTTGATGATTTTTAATTTTCCCAATGTATACCCCCATGAGTGGAAGTGCCCTATGCTCTCTAAGCTGTGTTTTTTAGATGTTTCAGGACACACCGTACTCTTCTCCAGAGTGGCTGTTGGCAATTTACATCCCGCCCATCAGTGTAGCAAGGCTCCCATTTCTCCATGGCCTGTCCTGCATTTCTGGTTTTGACACTTTTTTCAGCATGGCCCTTTTAACCGATGGGAAGCGAGACTTCTTTGTAGCGCTGATTTGCCTTTCCAGGTTGCTTGGTTGGCCAAAAAGGGCGTATGCGTTTTTTCCTGAATATATTCAGGAAAAAACGCATACGCCCTTTTTGGCCAAGGGCATCATTGTCAACGTTTTGCCGCTTTTCATGTGCTTTAAAGGCGATTCGAATCTACCTCCTGAAATCTGTTTCCTGCAATTCTGCCTTGATTTCAAATCCTCTTCTTTGCCTTCCCTCAATATATTTGTGGACGAGAGTTATCATTTATAACTCTGCAGGTTTGTGAATTGCAGTGCCCTGAAGCTCCATTTTACAACTCGCTTTTTAGGGAGCTGGCCGCAAAAGCGCAGGATGGCTTCAGGCCCTGCTCTGATTCCGGGGGGCAGGCTGAGCCTGTGGTTAATTCTTCTTCCTGATGGGAAAATAGAGTGACCTGTGCCTGTCACTACACCAAGAGCTAGTCTCTCATTGGTTCCAAGTCTTCCCGTTCATCCTCAGGACAAATTGCAACCTGTACGGAACAGGAGGTTAAAGGTGCTGATGCTCCAAGTAGGGAGATTGCTAGTAAAGTGGCTGGAATGGCGAACCCGAGCACAAGGAGATGAGAAATGAGGTGCGTTTTAGAAACCTTTCCCCATCACACGGTGTACCATCTTCTGGGTTTCTCATGCATGTTTTCGATGTAGCAAGATGCCCTTGAACCTGGAGATTTGGGACCCATGCGATGGGTACCACGCAGTATTACTTTAAAGGGTCTGCGTTTGCTCACCCAACCTCACCAAACCTCTCAGCCCCAAGAGTGTCCACCCTTATGTCTCATCCAGCTGTGGGTCTAGATACGGTCAATCCAGGTTGCATCACAGCCCCTGAACGCATTGTGTAAGAATTTCGCTCTCTTTCACTGTCTTTGTTTCATGTGTTTTTCGAAGTAATTTATTTTTATAATGGGGTTTAGCTGCTTTTCACTGCTGTGTTTATGCCGCTTTACACCCACTTGACACACTAACAGAGAGATATCAATACATAGGTTTTAAGATTATTACTAGTCAGATATATTCTTGTGCGGTGAATAGGGCGTGTTGAGTCCAGTTCTCTGAGCAAGGAGTAGGTCTTGTCTATTACATATTGGGTTTATGGAATGGTATCTGAGCTAATTTGAAACCCTTGTTTTATGTATCACCCCACCTCACCTTTCCCGTTAAGCAGCCATAGTGTGTTTTCTGCATGTGTGATTCCGTTCTGTTTTGTAATTCAGTTCAAGTGTAACGGTTTTTACATTCCCTCTATAAGTGATACATTATGAGAAGTGTCCTTTTCTGTGTGACTTATTTCACTTAGAATCGTCGTACCTAAATCCACTCATCATGCTGCTACTAGCCTTATGACATTGATTTCATAGCTGAGTGATATTCCATTGTATAAATGGACCACAACTTCTTTATCGTATTTTCCCTTTCCTGGGATATTGAAGGTGGAATGAAGTGGAGGTCCTTGTCAAGAGAGCAGCCCTAAACTTTGGGGTGCTTGTGTCTTGCTGATTTTTAATTTTCCCAATGTATACCCCCATGAGTGGAAGTGCCCTATGCTCTCTAAGCTGTGTTTTTTAGATGTTTCAGGACACACCCTACTCTTCTCCAGAGTGGCTGTTGGCAATTTACATCCCGCCCATCAGTGTAGCAAGGCTCCCATTTCTCCATGGCCTGTTCTGCATTTCTGGTTTTGACACTTTTTTCAGCATGGCCCTTTTAACCGATGGGAAGCGAGACTTCTTTGTAGCGCTGATTTGCCTTTCCAGGTTGCTTGGTTGGCCAAAAAGGGCGTATGCGTTTTTTCCTGAATATATTCAGGAAAAAACGCATACGCCCTTTTTGGCCAAGGGCATCATTGTCAACGTTTTGCCACTTTTCATGTGCTTTAAAGGCGATTCGAATCTACCTCCTGAAATCTGTTTCCTGCAATTCTGCCTTGATTTCAAATCCTCTTCTTTGCCTTCCCTCAATATATTTGTGGACGAGAGTTATCATTTATAACTCTGCAGGTTTGTGAATTGCAGTGCCCTGAATCTCCATTTTACAACTCGCTTTTTAGGGAGCTGGCCGCAAAAGCGCAGGATGGCTTCAGGCCCTGCTCTGATTCCGGGGGGCAGGCTGAGCCTGTGGTTAATTCTTCTTCCTGATGGGAAAATAGAGTGACCTGTGCCTGTCACTACACCAAGAGCTAGTCTCTCATTGGTTCCAAGTCTTCCCGTTCATCCTCAGGACAAATTGCAACCTGTACGGAACAGGAGGTTAAAGGTGCTGATGCTCCAAGTAGGGAGATTGCTAGTAAAGTGGCTGGAATGGCGAACCCGAGCACAAGGAGATGAGAAATGAGGTGCGTTTTAGAAACCTTTCCCCATCACACGGTGTACCATCTTCTGGGTTTCTCATGCATGTTTTCGATGTAGCAAGATGCCCTTGAACCTGGAGATTTGGGACCCATGCGATGGGTACCACGCAGTATTACTTTAAAGGGTCTGCGTTTGCTCACCCAACCTCACCAAACCTCTCAGCCCCAAGAGTGTCCACCCTTATGTCTCATCCAGCTGTGGGTCTAGATACGGTCAATCCAGGTTGCATCACAGCCCCTGAACGCATTGTGTAAGAATTTCGCTCTCTTTCACTGTCTTTGTTTCATGTGTTTTTCGAAGTAATTTATTTTTATAATGGGGTTTAGCTGCTTTTCACTGCTGTGTTTATGCCGCTTTACACCCACTTGACACACTAACAGAGAGATATCAATACATAGGTTTTAAGATTATTACTAGTCAGATATATTCTTGTGCGGTGAATAGGGCGTGTTGAGTCCAGTTCTCTGAGCAAGGAGTAGGTCTTGTCTATTACATATTGGGTTTATGGAATGGTATCTGAGCTAATTTGAAACCCTTGTTTTATGTATCACCCCACCTCACCTTTCCCGTTAAGCAGCCATAGTGTGTTTTCTGCATGTGTGATTCCGTTCTGTTTTGTAATTCAGTTCAAGTGTAACGGTTTTTACATTCCCTCTATAAGTGATACATTATGAGAAGTGTCCTTTTCTGTGTGACTTATTTCACTTAGAATCGTCGTACCTAAATCCACTCATCATGCTGCTACTAGCCTTATGACATTGATTTCATAGCTGAGTGATATTCCATTGTATAAATGGACCACAACTTCTTTATCGTATTTTCCCTTTCCTGGGATATTGAAGGTGGAATGAAGTGGAGGTCCTTGTCAAGAGAGCAGCCCTAAACTTTGGGGTGCTTGTGTCTTGCTGATTTTTAATTTTCCCAATGTATACCCCCATGAGTGGAAGTGCCCTATGCTCTCTAAGCTGTGTTTTTTAGATGTTTCAGGACACACCCTACTCTTCTCCAGAGTGGCTGTTGGCAATTTACATCCCGCCCATCAGTGTAGCAAGGCTCCCATTTCTCCATGGCCTGTTCTGCATTTCTGGTTTTGACACTTTTTTCAGCATGGCCCTTTTAACCGATGGGAAGCGAGACTTCTTTGTAGCGCTGATTTGCCTTTCCAGGTTGCTTGGTTGGCCAAAAAGGGCGTATGCGTTTTTTCCTGAATATATTCAGGAAAAAACGCATACGCCCTTTTTGGCCAAGGGCATCATTGTCAACGTTTTGCCACTTTTCATGTGCTTTAAAGGCGATTCGAATCTACCTCCTGAAATCTGTTTCCTGCAATTCTGCCTTGATTTCAAATCCTCTTCTTTGCCTTCCCTCAATATATTTGTGGACGAGAGTTATCATTTATAACTCTGCAGGTTTGTGAATTGCAGTGCCCTGAATCTCCATTTTACAACTCGCTTTTTAGGGAGCTGGCCGCAAAAGCGCAGGATGGCTTCAGGCCCTGCTCTGATTCCGGGGGGCAGGCTGAGCCTGTGGTTAATTCTTCTTCCTGATGGGAAAATAGAGTGACCTGTGCCTGTCACTACACCAAGAGCTAGTCTCTCATTGGTTCCAAGTCTTCCCGTTCATCCTCAGGACAAATTGCAACCTGTACGGAACAGGAGGTTAAAGGTGCTGATGCTCCAAGTAGGGAGATTGCTAGTAAAGTGGCTGGAATGGCGAACCCGAGCACAAGGAGATGAGAAATGAGGTGCGTTTTAGAAACCTTTCCCCATCACACGGTGTACCATCTTCTGGGTTTCTCATGCATGTTTTCGATGTAGCAAGATGCCCTTGAACCTGGAGATTTGGGACCCATGCGATGGGTACCACGCAGTATTACTTTAAAGGGTCTGCGTTTGCTCACCCAACCTCACCAAACCTCTCAGCCCCAAGAGTGTCCACCCTTATGTCTCATCCAGCTGTGGGTCTAGATACGGTCAATCCAGGTTGCATCACAGCCCCTGAACGCATTGTGTAAGAATTTCGCTCTCTTTCACTGTCTTTGTTTCATGTGTTTTTCGAAGTAATTTATTTTTATAATGGGGTTTAGCTGCTTTTCACTGCTGTGTTTATGCCGCTTTACACCCACTTGACACACTAACAGAGAGATATCAATACATAGGTTTTAAGATTATTACTAGTCAGATATATTCTTGTGCGGTGAATAGGGCGTGTTGAGTCCAGTTCTCTGAGCAAGGAGTAGGTCTTGTCTATTACATATTGGGTTTATGGAATGGTATCTGAGCTAATTTGAAACCCTTGTTTTATGTATCACCCCACCTCACCTTTCCCGTTAAGCAGCCATAGTGTGTTTTCTGCATGTGTGATTCCGTTCTGTTTTGTAATTCAGTTCAAGTGTAACGGTTTTTACATTCCCTCTATAAGTGATACATTATGAGAAGTGTCCTTTTCTGTGTGACTTATTTCACTTAGAATCGTCGTACCTAAATCCACTCATCATGCTGCTACTAGCCTTATGACATTGATTTCATAGCTGAGTGATATTCCATTGTATAAATGGACCACAACTTCTTTATCGTATTTTCCCTTTCCTGGGATATTGAAGGTGGAATGAAGTGGAGGTCTTTGTCAAGAGAGCAGCCCTAAACTTTGGGGTGCTTGTGTCTTGCTGATTTTTAATTTTCCCAATGTATACCCCCATGAGTGGAAGTGCCCTATGCTCTCTAAGCTGTGTTTTTTAGATGTTTCAGGACACACCCTACTCTTCTCCAGAGTGGCTGTTGGCAATTTACATCCCGCCCATCAGTGTAGCAAGGCTCCCATTTCTCCATGGCCTGTTCTGCATTTCTGGTTTTGACACTTTTTTCAGCATGGCCCTTTTAACCGATGGGAAGCGAGACTTCTTTGTAGCGCTGATTTGCCTTTCCAGGTTGCTTGGTTGGCCAAAAAGGGCGTATGCGTTTTTTCCTGAATATATTCAGGAAAAAACGCATACGCCCTTTTTGGCCAAGGGCATCATTGTCAACGTTTTGCCACTTTTCATGTGCTTTAAAGGCGATTCGAATCTACCTCCTGAAATCTGTTTCCTGCAATTCTGCCTTGATTTCAAATCCTCTTCTTTGCCTTCCCTCAATATATTTGTGGACGAGAGTTATCATTTATAACTCTGCAGGTTTGTGAATTGCAGTGCCCTGAATCTCCATTTTACAACTCGCTTTTTAGGGAGCTGGCCGCAAAAGCGCATGATGGCTTCAGGCCCTGTTCTGGTTCCGGGGGGCAGGCTGAGCCTGTGGTTAATTCTTCTTCCTGATGGGAAAATAGAGTGACCTCTGCCTGTCCCTACACCAGGAGCTAGTCTCTCATTGGTTCCAAGTCTTCCCGTTCATCCTCAGGACAAATTGCAACCTGTACGGAACAGGAGGTTAAAGGTGCTGATGCTCCAAGTAGGGAGATTGCTAGTAAAGTGGCTGGAATGGCGAACCCGAGCACAAGGAGATGAGAAATGAGGTGCGTTTTAGAAACCTTTCCCCATCACACGGTGTACCATCTTCTGGGTTTCTCATGCATGTTTTCGATGTAGCAAGATGCCCTTGAACCTGGAGATTTGGGACCCATGCGATGGGTACCACGCAGTATTACTTTAAAGGGTCTGCGTTTGCTCACCCAACCTCACCAAACCTCTCAGCCCCAAGAGTGTCCACCCTTATGTCTCATCCAGCTGTGGGTCTAGATATGGTCAATCCAGGTTGCATCACAGCCCCTGAACGCATTGTGTAAGAATGTCTCTCTCTTTCACTGTCTTTGTTTCATGGGTTTTTCAAAGTAATTTATTTTTATAATGGGGTTTAGCTGCTTTTCACTGCTGTGTTTATGCTGCTTTACACCCACTTGACACACTAACAGAGAGATATCAATACATAGGTTTTAAGATTATTACTAGTCAGATATATTCTTGTGCGGTGAATAGGGCGTGTTGAGTCCAGTTCTCTGAGCAAGGAGTAGGTCTTGTCTATTACATATTGGGTTTATGGAACGGTATCTGAGCTAATTTGAAACCCTTGTTTTATGTATCACCCCACCTCACCTTTCCCGTTAAGCAGCCATAGTGTGTTTTCCGCATGTGTGATTCCGTTCTGTTTTGTAATTCAGTTCAAGTGTAACGGTTTTTACATTCCCTCTATAAGTGATACATTATGAGAAGTGTCCTTTTCTGTGTGACTTATTTCACTTAGAATCGTCGTACCTAAATCCACTCATCATGCTGCTACTAGCCTTATGACATTGATTTCATAGCTGAGTGATATTCCATTGTATAAATGGACCACAACTTCTTTATCGTATTTTCTCTTTCCTGTGACATTGAAGGTGGAATGAAGTGGAGGTCCTTGTCAAGAGAGCAGCCCTAAACTTTGGGGTGCTTGTGTCTTGCTGATTTTTAATTTTCCCAATGTATACCCCCATGAGTGGAAGTGCCCTATGCTCTCTAAGCTGTGTTTTTTAGATGTTTCAGGACACACCCTACTCTTCTCCAGAGTGGCTGTTGGCAATTTACATCCCGCCCATCAGTGTAGCAAGGCTCCCATTTCTCCATGGCCTGTCCTGCATTTCTGGTTTTGACACTTTTTTCAGCATGGCCCTTTTAACCTATGGGAAGCGAGACTTCTTTGTAGCGCTGATTTGCCTTTCCAGGTTGCTTGGTTGGCCAAAAAGGGCGTATGCGTTTTTTCCTGAATATATTCAGGAAAAAACGCATACGCCCTTTTTGGCCAAGGGCATCATTGTCAACGTTTTGCCACTTTTCATGTGCTTTAAAGGCGATTCGAATCTACCGCCTGAAATCTGTTTCCTGCAATTCTGCCTTGATTTCAAATCCTCTTCTTTGCCTTCCCTCAATATATTTGTGGACGAGAGTTATCATTTATAACTCTGCAGGTTTGTGAATTGCAGTGCCCTGAATCTCCATTTTACAACTCGCTTTTTATGGAGCTGGCCGCAAAAGCGCATGATGGCTTCAGGCCCTGTTCTGGTTCCGGGGGGCAGGCTGAGCCTGTGGTTAATTCTTCTTCCTGATGGGAAAACAGAGTGACCTGTGCCTGTCCCTACACCAGGAGCTAGTCTCTCATTGGTTCCAAGTCTTCCCGTTCATCCTCAGGACAAATTGCAACCTGTACGGAACAGGAGGTTAAAGGTGCTGATGCTCCAAGTAGGGAGATTGCTAGTAAAGTGGCTGGAATGGCGAACCCGAGCACAAGGAGATGAGAAATGAGGTGCGTTTTAGAAACCTTTCCCCATCACACGGTGTACCATCTTCTGGGTTTCTCATGCATGTTTTCGATGTAGCAAGATGCCCTTGAACCTGGAGATTTGGGACCCATGCGATGGGTACCACGCAGTATTACTTTAAAGGGTCTGCGTTTGCTCACCCAACCTCACCAAACCTCTCAGCCCCAAGAGTGTCCACCCTTATGTCTCATCCAGCTGTGGGTCTAGATATGGTCAATCCAGGTTGCATCACAGCCCCTGAACGCATTGTGTAAGAATTTCTCTCTCTTTCACTGTCTTTGTTTCATGGGTTTTTCGAAGTAATTTATTTTTATAATGGGGTTTAGCTGCTTTTCACTGCTGTGTTTATGCCGCTTTACACCCACTTGACACACTAACAGAGAGATATCAATACATAGGTTTTAAGATTATTACTAGTCAGATATATTCTTGTGCGGTGAATAGGGCGTGTTGAGTCCAGTTCTCTGAGCAAGGAGTAGGTCTTGTCTATTACATATTGGGTTTATGGAACGGTATCTGAGCTAATTTGAAACCCTTGTTTTATGTATCACCCCACCTCACCTTTCCCGTTAAGCAGCCATAGTGTGTTTTCTGCATGTGTGACTCCGTTCTGTTTTGTAATTCAGTTCAAGTGTAACGGTTTTTACATTCCCTCTATAAGTGATACATTATGAGAAGTGTCCTTTTCTGTGTGACTTATTTCACTTAGAATCGTCGTACCTAAATCCACTCATCATGCTGCTACTAACCTTATGACATTGATTTCATAGCTGAGTGATATTCCATTGTATAAATGGACCACAACTTCTTTATCCTATTTTCTCTTTCCTGTGACATTGAAGGTGGAATGAAGTGGAGGTCCTTGTCAACAGAGCAGCCCTAAACTTTGGGGTGCTTGTGTCTTGCTGATTTTTAATTTTCCCAATGTATACCCCCATGAGTGGAAGTGCCCTATGCTCTCTAAGCTGTGTTTTTTAGATGTTTCAGGACACACCGTAGTCTTCTCCAGAGTGGCTGTTGGCAATTTACATCCCGCCCATCAGTGTAGCAAGGCTCCCATTTCTCCATGGCCTGTCCTGCATTTCTGGTTTTGACACTTTTTTCAGCATGGCCCTTTTAACCGATGGGAAGCGAGACTTCTTTGTAGCGCTGATTTGCCTTTCCAGGTTGCTTGGTTGGCCAAAAAGGGCGTATGCGTTTTTTCCTGAATATATTCAGGAAAAAACGCATACGCCCTTTTTGGCCAAGGGCATCATTGTCAACGTTTTGCCACTTTTCATGTGCTTTAAAGGTGATTCGAATCTACCTCCTGAAATCTGTTTCCTGCAATTCTGCCTTGATTTCAAATCCTCTTCTTTGCCTTCCCTCAATATATTTGTGGACGAGAGTTATCATTTATAACTCTGCAGGTTTGTGAATTGCAGTGCCCTGAATCTCCATTTTACAACTCGCTTTTTAGGGAGCTGGCCGCAAAAGCGCATGATGGCTTCAGGCCCTGTTCTGGTTCCGGGGGGCAAGCTGAGCCTGTGGTTAATTCTTCTTCCTGATGGGAAAATAGAGTGACCTGTGCCTGTCCCTACACCAGGAGCTAGTCTCTCATTGGTTCCAAGTCTTCCCGTTCATCCTCAGGACAAATTGCAACCTGTACGGAACAGGAGGTTAAAGGTGCTGATGCTCCAAGTAGGGAGATTGCTAGTAAAGTGGCTGGAATGGCGAACCCGAGCACAAGGAGATGAGAAATGAGGTGCGTTTTAGAAACCTTTCCCCATCACACGGTGTACCATCTTCTGGGTTTCTCATGCATGTTTTCGATGTAGCAAGATGCCCTTGAACCTGGAGATTTGGGACCCATGCGATGGGTACCACGCAGTATTACTTTAAAGGGTCTGCGTTTGCTCACCCAACCTCACCAAACCTCTCAGCCCCAAGAGTGTCCACCCTTATGTCTCATCCAGCTGTGGGTCTAGATATGGTCAATACAGGTTGCATCACAGCCCCTGAACGCATTGTGTAAGAATTTCTCTCTCTTTCATTGTCTTTGTTTCATGGGTTTGTAAAAGTAATTTATTTTTATAATGGGGTTTAGCTGCTTTTCACTGCTGTGTTTATGCCGCTTTACACCCACTTGACACACTAACAGAGAGATATCAATACATAGGTTTTAAGATTATTACTAGTCAGATATATTCTTGTGCGGTGAATAGGGCTTGTTGAGTCCAGTTCTCTGAGCAAGGAGTAGGTCTTGTCTATTACATATTGGGTTTATGGAACGGTATCTGAGCTAATTTGAAACCCTTGTTTTATGTATCACCCCACCTCACACTTTCCCGTTAAGCAGCCATAGTGTGTTTTCTGCATGTGTGACTCCGTTCTGTTTTGTAATTCAGTTCAAGTGTAACGGTTTTTACATTCACTCTATCAGTGATACCTTATGAGAAGTGTCCTTTTCTGTGTGACTTATTTCACTTAGAATCGTCGTACCTAAATCCACTCATCATGCTGCTACTAGCCTTATGACATTGATTTTATGGCTGAGTGATATTCCATTGTACATAAGGACCACAACTCCTTTATCCATTTTTCTCTTTCCTGGGATATTGAAGGTGGAATGAAGTGGAGGTCCTTGTCAACAGAGCAGCCCTAAACTTTGGGGTGCTTGTGTCTTGCTGATTTTTAATTTTCCCAATGTATGCCCCCATGAGTGGAAGTGCCCTATGCTCTCTAAGCTTTGCTTTTTAGACGTTTCAGGACTCACCGTACACTTCTCCAGAGTGGCTGTTGGCAATTTACATCCCGCCCATCAGTGTAGCACGGCTCCCATTTCTCCATGGCCTTTCCTGTATTTCTGGTTTTGACACTTTTTTCAGCATGGCCCTTTTAACCGATGGGAAGCGAGACTTCTTTGTAGCGCTGATTTGCCTTTCCAGGTTGCTTGGTTGGCCAAAAAGGGCGTATGCGTTTTTTCCTGAATATATTCAGGAAAAAACGCATACGCCCTTTTTGGCCAAGGGCATCATTGTCAACGTTTTGCCGCTTTTCATGTGCTTTAAAGGCGATTCGAATCTACCTCCTGAAATCTGTTTCCTGCAATTCTGCCTTGATTTCAAATCCTCTTCTTTGCCTTCCCTCAATATATTTGTGGACGAGAGTTATCATTTATAACTCTGCAGGTTTGTGAATTGCAGTGCCCTGAAGCTCCATTTTACAACTCGCTTTTTAGGGAGCTGGCCGCAAAAGCGCATGATGGCTTCAGGCCCTGTTCTGGTTCCGGGGGGCAGGCTGAGGCTGTGGTTAATTCTTCTTCCTAATGGGAAAACAGAGTGACCTGTGCCTGTCCCTACACCAGGAGCTAGTCTCTCATTGTTCCAAGTCTTCCCGTTCATCCTCAGGACAAATTGCAACCTGTACGGAACAGGAGGTTAAAGGTGCTGATGCTCCAAGTAGGGAGATTGTTAGTAAAGCGGCTCTGAATGGCGAACCCGGGCACAAGGAGAAGAGAAATGAGGTGCGTTTTAGAAACCTTTCCCCATCACATGGTGTACCATCTTTTTGTTTTCTCATGCATGTTTTCGATGTAGCAAGATGCCCTTGAACCTGGAGATTTGGGACCCATGCGATGGGTACCACGCAGTATTACTTTAAAGGGGTCTGCGTTTGCTCACCCAACCTCACCAAACCTCTCAGCCCCAAGAGTGTCCACCCTTATGTCTCATCCAGCTGTGGGTCTAGATATGGTCAATCCAGGTTGCATCACAGCCCCTGAACGCATTGTGTAAGAATTTCGCTCTCTTTCACTGTCTTTGTTTCATGGGTTTTTCAAAGTAATTTATTTTTATAATGGGGTTTAGCTGCTTTTCACTGCTGTGTTTATGCCGCTTTACACCCACTTGACACACTAACAGAGAGATATCAATACATAGGTTTTAAGATTATTACTAGTCAGATATATTCTTGTGCGGTGAATAGGGCGTGTTGAGTCCAGTTCTCTGAGCAAGGAGTAGTTCTTGTCTATTACATATTGGTTTTATGGAACGGTATCTGAGCTAATTTGAAACCCTTGTTTTATGTATCACCCCACCTCACCTTTCCCGTTAAGCAGCCATAGTGTGTTTTCTGCATGTGTGACTCTGTTCTGTTTTGTAATTCAGTTCAAGTGTAACGGTTTTTACATTCCCTCTATCAGTGATACCTTATGAGAAGTGTCCTTTTCTGTGTGACTTATTTCACTTAGAATCGTCGTACCTAAATCCACTCATCATGCTGCTACTAGCCTTATGACATTGATTTTATGGCTGAGTGATATTCCATTGTTTATATGGACCACAACTCCTTTATCCATTTTTCTCTTTCCTGGGATATTGAAGGTGGAATGAAGTGGAGGTCCTTGTCAAGAGAACAGCCCTAAACTTTGGGGTGCTTGTGTCTTGCTGATTTTTAATTTTCCCAATGTATACCCCCCATGAGTGGAAGTGCCCTATGCTCTCTAAGCTTTGCTTTTTAGACGTTTCAGGACTCACCGTACACTTCTCCAGAGTGGCTGTTGGCAATTTACATCCCGCCCATCAGTGTAGCACGGCTCCCATTTCTCCATGGCCTTTCCTGTATTTCTGGTTTTGACACTTTTTTCAGCATGGCCCTTTTAACCGATGGGAAGCGAGACTTCTTTGTAGCGCTGATTTGCCTTTCCAGGTTGCTTGGTTGGCCAAAAAGGGCGTATGCGTTTTTTCCTGAATATATTCAGGAAAAAACGCATACGCCCTTTTTGGCCAAGGGCATCATTGTCAACGTTTTGCCGCTTTTCATGTGCTTTAAAGGCGATTCGAATCTACCTCCTGAAATCTGTTTCCTGCAATTCTGCCTTGATTTCAAATCCTCTTCTTTGCCTTCCCTCAATATATTTGTGGACGAGAGTTATCATTTATAACTCTGCAGGTTTGTGAATTGCAGTGCCCTGAAGCTCCATTTTACAACTCGCTTTTTAGGGAGCTGGCCGCAAAAGCGCATGATGGCTTCAGGCCCTGTTCTGGTTCCGGGGGGCAGGCTGAGCCTGTGGTTAATTCTTCTTCCTGATGGGAAAATAGAGTGACCTGTGCCTGTCCCTACACCAGGAGCTAGTCTCTCATTGGTTCCAAGTCTTCCCGTTCATCCTCAGGACAAATTGCAACCTGTACGGAACAGGAGGTTAAAGGTGCTGATGCTCCAAGTAGGGAGATTGCTAGTAAAGTGGCTGGAATGGTGAACCCGAGCACAAGGAGATGAGAAATGAGGTGCGTTTTAAAAACCTTTCCCCCATCACACGGTGTACCATCTTCTGGGTTTCTCATGCATGTTTTCGATGTAGCAAGATGCCCTTGAACCTGGAGATTTGGGGACCCATGCGATGGGTACCACGCAGTATTACTTTAAAGGGTCTGCGTTTGCTCACCCAACCTCACCAAACCTCTCAGCCCCAAGAGTGTCCACCCTTATGTCTCATCCAGCTGTGGGTCTAGATATGGTCAATCCAGGTTGCATCACAGCCCCTGAACGCATTGTGTAAGAATTTCGCTCTCTTTCACTGTCTTTGTTTCATGGGTTTTTCAAAGTAATTTATTTTTATAATGGGGTTTAGCTGCTTTTCACTGCTGTGTTTATGCCGCTTTACACCCACTTGACACACTAACAGAGAGATATCAATACATAGGTTTTAAGATTATTACTAGTCAGATATATTCTTGTGCGGTGAATAGGGCGTGTTGAGTCCAGTTCTCTGAGCAAGGAGTAGGTCTTGTCTATTACATATTGGTTTTATGGAACGGTATCTGAGCTAATTTGAAACCCTTGTTTTATGTATCACCCCACCTCACCTTTCCCGTTAAGCAGCCATAGTGTGTTTTCTGCATGTGTGACTCTGTTCTGTTTTGTAATTCAGTTCAAGTGTAACGGTTTTTACATTCACTCTATCAGTGATACCTTATGAGAAGTGTCCTTTTCTGTGTGACTTATTTCACTTAGAATCGTCGTACCTAAATCCACTCATCATGCTGCTACTAGCCTTATGACATTGATTTCATGGCTGAGTGATATTCCATTGTACATAAGGACCACAACTCCTTTATCCATTTTTCTCTTTCCTGGGATATTGAAGGTGGAATGAAGTGGAGGTCCTTGTCAAGAGAGCAGCCCTAAACTTTGGGGTGCTTGTGTCTTGCTGATTTTTAATTTTCCCAGTTTATACCCCCATGAGTGTAAGTGCCCTATGCTCACTAAGCTGTGTTGTTTAGATGTTTAAAGACACACCGTACACTTCTCCAGAGTGGCTGTTGGCAATTACATCCCGCCCATCAGTGTAGCAAGGCTCCCATTTCTCCATGGCCTGTCCTGCATTTCTGGTTTTGACACTTTTTTCAGCATGGCCCTTTTGACCGATGGGAAGCGAGTCTTCTTTGTGGCGCTGATTGCCTTTCCAGGTTGCTTGGTTGGCCAAAAAGGGCGTATGCGTTTTTTCCTGAATATATTCAGGAAAAAACGCATACGCCCTTTTTGGCCAAGGGCATCATTGTCAACGTTTTGCCGCTTTTCATGTGCTTTAAAGGCGATTCGAATCTACCTCCTGATATCTGTTTCCTGCAATTCTGCCTTGATTTCAAATCCTCTTCTTTGCCTTCCCTCAATATATTTGTGGACGAGAGTTATCATTTATAACTCTGCAGGTTTGTGAATTGCAGTGCCCTGAAGCTCCATTTTACAACTCGCTTTTTAGGGAGCTGGCCGCAAAAGCGCAGGATTGCTTCAGGCCCTACTCTGGTTCCGGGGGGCAGGCTGAGCCTGTGGTTAATTCTTCTTCCTGATGGGAAAATAGAGTGACCTGTGCCTGTCACTACACCAAGAGCTAGTCTCTCATTGGTTCCAAGTCTTCCCGTTCATCCTCAGGACAAATTGCAACCTGTACGGAACAGGAGGTTAAAGGTGCTGATGCTCCAAGTAGGGAGATTGTTAGTAAAGCGGCTGGAATGGCAAACCCGGGCACAAGGAGAAGAGAAATGAGGTGCGTTTTAGAAACCTTTCCCCATCACATGGTGTACCATCTTTTTGTTTTCTCATGCATGTTTTCGATGTAGCAAGATGCCCTTGAACCTGGAGATTTGGGACCCATGCGATGGGTACCACGCAGTATTACTTTAAAGGGTCTGCGTTTGCTCACCCAACCTCACCAAACCTCTCAGCCCCAAGAGTGTCCACCCTTATGTCTCATCCAGCTGTGGGTCTAGATATGGTCAATCCAGGTTGCATCACAGCCCCTGAACGCATTGTGTAAGAATTTCGCTCTCTTTCACTGTCTTGTTTCATGGGTTTTTCAAAGTAATTTATTTTTATAATGGGGTTTAGCTGCTGTTCACTGCTGTGTTTATGCCGCTTTACACCCACTTGACACACTAACAGAGAGATATCAATACATAGGTTTAAGATTATTACTAGTCAGATATATTCTTGTGCGGTGAATAGGGCGTGTTGAGTCCAGTTCTCTGAGCAAGGAGTAGTTCTTGTCTATTACATATTGGTTTTATGGAACGGTATCTGAGCTAATTTGAAACCCTTGTTTTATGTATCACCCCACCTCACCTTTCCCGTTAAGCAGCCATAGTGTGTTTTCTGCATGTGTGACTCTGTTCTGTTTTGTAATTCAGTTCAAGTGTAACGGTTTTTACATTCCCTCTATCAGTGATACCTTATGAGAAGTGTCCTTTTCTGTGTGACTTATTTCACTTAGAATCGTCGTACCTAAATCCACTCATCATGCTGCTACTAGCCTTATGACATTGATTTTATGGCTGAGTGATATTCCATTGTTATATGGACCACAACTCCTTTATCCATTTTTCTCTTTCCTGGGATATTGAAGGTGGAATGAAGTGGAGGTCCTTGTCAAGAGAACAGCCCTAAACTTTGGGGTGCTTGTGTCTTGCTGATTTTTAATTTTCCCAATGTATACCCCCATGAGTGGAAGTGCCCTATGCTCTCTAAGCTTTGCTTTTTAGACGTTTCAGGACTCACCGTACACTTCTCCAGAGTGGCTGTTGGCAATTTACATCCCGCCCATCAGTGTAGCACGGCTCCCATTTCTCCATGGCCTTTCCTGTATTTCTGGTTTTGACACTTTTTTCAGCATGGCCCTTTTAACCGATGGGAAGCGAGACTTCTTTGTAGCGCTGATTTGCCTTTCCAGGTTGCTTGGTTGGCCAAAAAGGGCGTATGCGTTTTTTCCTGAATATATTCAGGAAAAAACGCATACGCCCTTTTTGGCCAAGGGCATCATTGTCAACGTTTTGCCGCTTTTCATGTGCTTTAAAGGCGATTCGAATCTACCTCCTGAAATCTGTTTCCTGCAATTCTGCCTTGATTTCAAATCCTCTTCTTTGCCTTCCCTCAATATATTTGTGGACGAGAGTTATCATTTATAACTCTGCAGGTTTGTGAATTGCAGTGCCCTGAAGCTCCATTTTACAACTCGCTTTTTAGGGAGCTGGCCGCAAAAGCGCATGATGGCTTCAGGCCCTGTTCTGGTTCCGGGGGGCAGGCTGAGGCTGTGGTTAATTCTTCTTCCTAATGGGAAAACAGAGTGACCTGTGCCTGTCCCTACACCAGGAGCTAGTCTCTCATTGGTTCCAAGTCTTCCCGTTCATCCTCAGGACAAATTGCAACCTGTACGGAACAGGAGGTTAAAGGTGCTGATGCTCCAAGTAGGGAGATTGCTAGTAAAGTGGCTGGAATGGCGAACCCGAGCACAAGGAGATGAGAAATGAGGTGCGTTTTAGAAACCTTTCCCCATCACACGGTGTACCATCTTCTGGGTTTCTCATGCATGTTTTCGATGTAGCAAGATGCCCTTGAACCTGGAGATTTGGGACCCATGCGATGGGTACCACGCAGTATTACTTTAAAGGGTCTGCGTTTGCTCACCCAACCTCACCAAACCTCTCAGCCCCAAGAGTGTCCACCCTTATGTCTCATCCAGCTGTGGGTCTAGATATGGTCAATCCAGGTTGCATCACAGCCCCTGAACGCATTGTGTAAGAATTTCGCTCTCTTTCACTGTCTTTGTTTCATGGGTTTTTCAAAGTAATTTATTTTTATAATGGGGTTTAGCTGCTTTTCACTGCTGTGTTTATGCCGCTTTACACCCACTTGACACACTAACAGAGAGATATCAATACATAGGTTTTAAGATTATTACTAGTCAGATATATTCTTGTGCGGTGAATAGGGCGTGTTGAGTCCAGTTCTCTGAGCAAGGAGTAGGTCTTGTCTATTACATATTGGTTTTATGGAACGGTATCTGAGCTAATTTGAAACCCTTGTTTTATGTATCACCCCACCTCACCTTTCCCGTTAAGCAGCCATAGTGTGTTTTCTGCATGTGTGACTCCGTTCTGTTTTGTAATTCAGTTCAAGTGTAACGGTTTTTACATTCACTCTATCAGTGATACCTTATGAGAAGTGTCCTTTTCTGTGTGACTTATTTCACTTAGAATCGTCGTACCTAAATCCACTCATCATGCTGCTACTAGCCTTATGACATTGATTTCATGGCTGAGTGATATTCCATTGTACATAAGGACCACAACTCCTTTATCCATTTTTCTCTTTCCTGGGATATTGAAGGTGGAATGAAGTGGAGGTCCTTGTCAAGAGAGCAGCCCTAAACTTTGGGGTGCTTGTGTCTTGCTGATTTTTAATTTTCCCAGTTTATACCCCCATGAGTGTAAGTGCCCTATGCTCACTAAGCTGTGTTGTTTAGATGTTTAAAGACACACCGTACACTTCTCCAGAGTGGCTGTTGGCAATTTACATCCCGCCCATCAGTGTAGCAAGGCTCCCATTTCTCCATGGCCTGTCCTGCATTTCTGGTTTTGACACTTTTTTCAGCATGGCCCTTTTGACCGATGGGAAGCGAGTCTTCTTTGTGGCGCTGATTTGCCTTTCCAGGTTGCTTGGTTGGCCAAAAAGGGCGTATGCGTTTTTTCCTGAATATATTCAGGAAAAAACGCATACGCCCTTTTTGGCCAAGGGCATCATTGTCAACGTTTTGCCGCTTTTCATGTGCTTTAAAGGCGATTCGAATCTACCTCCTGAAATCTGTTTCCTGCAATTCTGCCTTGATTTCAAATCCTCTTCTTTGCCTTCCCTCAATATATTTGTGGACGAGAGTTATCATTTATAACTCTGCAGGTTTGTGAATTGCAGTGCCCTGAAGCTCCATTTTACAACTCGCTTTTTAGGGAGCTGGCCGCAAAAGCGCAGGATTGCTTCAGGCCCTACTCTGGTTCCGGGGGGCAGGCTGAGCCTGTGGTTAATTCTTCTTCCTGATGGGAAAATAGAGTGACCTGTGCCTGTCACTACACCAAGAGCTAGTCTCTCATTGGTTCCAAGTCTTCCCGTTCATCCTCAGGACAAATTGCAACCTGTACGGAACAGGAGGTTAAAGGTGCTGATGCTCCAAGTAGGGAGATTGTTAGTAAAGCGGCTGGAATGGCAAACCCGGGCACAAGGAGAAGAGAAATGAGGTGCGTTTTAGAAACCTTTCCCCATCACATGGTGTACCATCTTTTTGTTTTCTCATGCATGTTTTCGATGTAGCAAGATGCCCTTGAACCTGGAGATTTGGGACCCATGCGATGGGTACCACGCAGTATTACTTTAAAGGGTCTGCGTTTGCTCACCCAACCTCACCAAACCTCTCAGCCCCAAGAGTGTCCACCCTTATGTCTCATCCAGCTGTGGGTCTAGATATGGTCAATCCAGGTTGCATCACAGCCCCTGAACGCATTGTGTAAGAATTTCGCTCTCTTTCACTGTCTTTGTTTCATGGGTTTTTCAAAGTAATTTATTTTTATAATGGGGTTTAGCTGCTTTTCACTGCTGTGTTTATGCCGCTTTACACCCACTTGACACACTAACAGAGAGATATCAATACATAGGTTTTAAGATTATTACTAGTCAGATATATTCTTGTGCGGTGAATAGGGCGTGTTGAGTCCAGTTCTCTGAGCAAGGAGTAGGTCTTGTCTATTACATATTGGTTTTATGGAACGGTATCTGAGCTAATTTGAAACCCTTGTTTTATGTATCACCCCACCTCACCTTTCCCGTTAAGCAGCCATAGTGTGTTTTCTGCATGTGTGACTCTGTTCTGTTTTGTAATTCAGTTCAAGTGTAACGGTTTTTACATTCACTCTATCAGTGATACCTTATGAGAAGTGTCCTTTTCTGTGTGACTTATTTCACTTAGAATCGTCGTACCTAAATCCACTCATCATGCTGCTACTAGCCTTATGACATTGATTTCATGGCTGAGTGATATTCCATTGTACATAAGGACCACAACTCCTTTATCCATTTTTCTCTTTCCTGGGATATTGAAGGTGGAATGAAGTGGAGGTCCTTGTCAAGAGAGCAGCCCTAAACTTTGGGGTGCTTGTGTCTTGCTGATTTTTAATTTTCCCAGTTTATACCCCCATGAGTGTAAGTGCCCTATGCTCACTAAGCTGTGTTGTTTAGATGTTTAAAGACACACCGTACACTTCTCCAGAGTGGCTGTTGGCAATTTACATCCCGCCCATCAGTGTAGCAAGGCTCCCATTTCTCCATGGCCTGTCCTGCATTTCTGGTTTTGACACTTTTTTCAGCATGGCCCTTTTGACCGATGGGAAGCGAGTCTTCTTTGTGGCGCTGATTTGCCTTTCCAGGTTGCTTGGTTGGCCAAAAAGGGCGTATGCGTTTTTTCCTGAATATATTCAGGAAAAAACGCATACGCCCTTTTTGGCCAAGGGCATCATTGTCAACGTTTTGCCGCTTTTCATGTGCTTTAAAGGCGATTCGAATCTACCTCCTGAAATCTGTTTCCTGCAATTCTGCCTTGATTTCAAATCCTCTTCTTTGCCTTCCCTCAATATATTTGTGGACGAGAGTTATCATTTATAACTCTGCAGGTTTGTGAATTGCAGTGCCCTGAAGCTCCATTTTACAACTCGCTTTTTAGGGAGCTGGCCGCAAAAGCGCAGGATTGCTTCAGGCCCTACTCTGGTTCCGGGGGGCAGGCTGAGCCTGTGGTTAATTCTTCTTCCTGATGGGAAAATAGAGTGACCTGTGCCTGTCACTACACCAAGAGCTAGTCTCTCATTGGTTCCAAGTCTTCCCGTTCATCCTCAGGACAAATTGCAACCTGTACGGAACAGGAGGTTAAAGGTGCTGATGCTCCAAGTAGGGAGATTGTTAGTAAAGCGGCTGGAATGGCAAACCCGGGCACAAGGAGAAGAGAAATGAGGTGCGTTTTAGAAACCTTTCCCCATCACATGGTGTACCATCTTTTTGTTTTCTCATGCATGTTTTCGATGTAGCAAGATGCCCTTGAACCTGGAGATTTGGGACCCATGCGATGGGTACCACGCAGTATTACTTTAAAGGGTCTGCGTTTGCTCACCCAACCTCACCAAACCTCTCAGCCCCAAGAGTGTCCACCCTTATGTCTCATCCAGCTGTGGGTCTAGATATGGTCAATCCAGGTTGCATCACAGCCCCTGAACGCATTGTGTAAGAATTTCGCTCTCTTTCACTGTCTTTGTTTCATGGGTTTTTCAAAGTAATTTATTTTTATAATGGGGTTTAGCTGCTTTTCACTGCTGTGTTTATGCCGCTTTACACCCACTTGACACACTAACAGAGAGATATCAATACATAGGTTTTAAGATTATTACTAGTCAGATATATTCTTGTGCGGTGAATAGGGCGTGTTGAGTCCAGTTCTCTGAGCAAGGAGTAGTTCTTGTCTATTACATATTGGTTTTATGGAACGGTATCTGAGCTAATTTGAAACCCTTGTTTTATGTATCACCCCACCTCACCTTTCCCGTTAAGCAGCCATAGTGTGTTTTCTGCATGTGTGACTCTGTTCTGTTTTGTAATTCAGTTCAAGTGTAACGGTTTTTACATTCCCTCTATCAGTGATACCTTATGAGAAGTGTCCTTTTCTGTGTGACTTATTTCACTTAGAATCGTCGTACCTAAATCCACTCATCATGCTGCTACTAGCCTTATGACATTGATTTTATGGCTGAGTGATATTCCATTGTTTATATGGACCACAACTCCTTTATCCATTTTTCTCTTTCCTGGGATATTGAAGGTGGAATGAAGTGGAGGTCCTTGTCAAGAGAACAGCCCTAAACTTTGGGGTGCTTGTGTCTTGCTGATTTTTAATTTTCCCAATGTATACCCCCATGAGTGGAAGTGCCCTATGCTCTCTAAGCTTTGCTTTTTAGACGTTTCAGGACTCACCGTACACTTCTCCAGAGTGGCTGTTGGCAATTTACATCCCGCCCATCAGTGTAGCACGGCTCCCATTTCTCCATGGCCTTTCCTGTATTTCTGGTTTTGACACTTTTTTCAGCATGGCCCTTTTAACCGATGGGAAGCGAGACTTCTTTGTAGCGCTGATTTGCCTTTCCAGGTTGCTTGGTTGGCCAAAAAGGGCGTATGCGTTTTTTCCTGAATATATTCAGGAAAAAACGCATACGCCCTTTTTGGCCAAGGGCATCATTGTCAACGTTTTGCCGCTTTTCATGTGCTTTAAAGGCGATTCGAATCTACCTCCTGAAATCTGTTTCCTGCAATTCTGCCTTGATTTCAAATCCTCTTCTTTGCCTTCCCTCAATATATTTGTGGACGAGAGTTATCATTTATAACTCTGCAGGTTTGTGAATTGCAGTGCCCTGAAGCTCCATTTTACAACTCGCTTTTTAGGGAGCTGGCCGCAAAAGCGCATGATGGCTTCAGGCCCTGTTCTGGTTCCGGGGGGCAGGCTGAGGCTGTGGTTAATTCTTCTTCCTAATGGGAAAACAGAGTGACCTGTGCCTGTCCCTACACCAGGAGCTAGTCTCTCATTGGTTCCAAGTCTTCCCGTTCATCCTCAGGACAAATTGCAACCTGTACGGAACAGGAGGTTAAAGGTGCTGATGCTCCAAGTAGGGAGATTGCTAGTAAAGTGGCTGGAATGGCGAACCCGAGCACAAGGAGATGAGAAATGAGGTGCGTTTTAGAAACCTTTCCCCATCACACGGTGTACCATCTTCTGGGTTTCTCATGCATGTTTTCGATGTAGCAAGATGCCCTTGAACCTGGAGATTTGGGACCCATGCGATGGGTACCACGCAGTATTACTTTAAAGGGTCTGCGTTTGCTCACCCAACCTCACCAAACCTCTCAGCCCCAAGAGTGTCCACCCTTATGTCTCATCCAGCTGTGGGTCTAGATATGGTCAATCCAGGTTGCATCACAGCCCCTGAACGCATTGTGTAAGAATTTCGCTCTCTTTCACTGTCTTTGTTTCATGGGTTTTTCAAAGTAATTTATTTTTATAATGGGGTTTAGCTGCTTTTCACTGCTGTGTTTATGCCGCTTTACACCCACTTGACACACTAACAGAGAGATATCAATACATAGGTTTTAAGATTATTACTAGTCAGATATATTCTTGTGCGGTGAATAGGGCGTGTTGAGTCCAGTTCTCTGAGCAAGGAGTAGGTCTTGTCTATTACATATTGGTTTTATGGAACGGTATCTGAGCTAATTTGAAACCCTTGTTTTATGTATCACCCCACCTCACCTTTCCCGTTAAGCAGCCATAGTGTGTTTTCTGCATGTGTGACTCCGTTCTGTTTTGTAATTCAGTTCAAGTGTAACGGTTTTTACATTCACTCTATCAGTGATACCTTATGAGAAGTGTCCTTTTCTGTGTGACTTATTTCACTTAGAATCGTCGTACCTAAATCCACTCATCATGCTGCTACTAGCCTTATGACATTGATTTCATGGCTGAGTGATATTCCATTGTACATAAGGACCACAACTCCTTTATCCATTTTTCTCTTTCCTGGGATATTGAAGGTGGAATGAAGTGGAGGTCCTTGTCAAGAGAGCAGCCCTAAACTTTGGGGTGCTTGTGTCTTGCTGATTTTTAATTTTCCCAGTTTATACCCCCATGAGTGTAAGTGCCCTATGCTCACTAAGCTGTGTTGTTTAGATGTTTAAAGACACACCGTACACTTCTCCAGAGTGGCTGTTGGCAATTTACATCCCGCCCATCAGTGTAGCAAGGCTCCCATTTCTCCATGGCCTGTCCTGCATTTCTGGTTTTGACACTTTTTTCAGCATGGCCCTTTTGACCGATGGGAAGCGAGTCTTCTTTGTGGCGCTGATTTGCCTTTCCAGGTTGCTTGGTTGGCCAAAAAGGGCGTATGCGTTTTTTCCTGAATATATTCAGGAAAAAACGCATACGCCCTTTTTGGCCAAGGGCATCATTGTCAACGTTTTGCCGCTTTTCATGTGCTTTAAAGGCGATTCGAATCTACCTCCTGAAATCTGTTTCCTGCAATTCTGCCTTGATTTCAAATCCTCTTCTTTGCCTTCCCTCAATATATTTGTGGACGAGAGTTATCATTTATAACTCTGCAGGTTTGTGAATTGCAGTGCCCTGAAGCTCCATTTTACAACTCGCTTTTTAGGGAGCTGGCCGCAAAAGCGCAGGATTGCTTCAGGCCCTACTCTGGTTCCGGGGGGCAGGCTGAGCCTGTGGTTAATTCTTCTTCCTGATGGGAAAATAGAGTGACCTGTGCCTGTCACTACACCAAGAGCTAGTCTCTCATTGGTTCCAAGTCTTCCCGTTCATCCTCAGGACAAATTGCAACCTGTACGGAACAGGAGGTTAAAGGTGCTGATGCTCCAAGTAGGGAGATTGTTAGTAAAGCGGCTGGAATGGCAAACCCGGGCACAAGGAGAAGAGAAATGAGGTGCGTTTTAGAAACCTTTCCCCATCACATGGTGTACCATCTTTTTGTTTTCTCATGCATGTTTTCGATGTAGCAAGATGCCCTTGAACCTGGAGATTTGGGACCCATGCGATGGGTACCACGCAGTATTACTTTAAAGGGTCTGCGTTTGCTCACCCAACCTCACCAAACCTCTCAGCCCCAAGAGTGTCCACCCTTATGTCTCATCCAGCTGTGGGTCTAGATATGGTCAATCCAGGTTGCATCACAGCCCCTGAACGCATTGTGTAAGAATTTCGCTCTCTTTCACTGTCTTTGTTTCATGGGTTTTTCAAAGTAATTTATTTTTATAATGGGGTTTAGCTGCTTTTCACTGCTGTGTTTATGCCGCTTTACACCCACTTGACACACTAACAGAGAGATATCAATACATAGGTTTTAAGATTATTACTAGTCAGATATATTCTTGTGCGGTGAATAGGGCGTGTTGAGTCCAGTTCTTTGAGCAAGGAGTAGGTCTTGTCTATTACATATTGGTTTTATGGAACGGTATCTGAGCTAATTTGAAACCCTTGTTTTATGTATCACCCCACCTCACCTTTCCCGTTAAGCAGCCATAGTGTGTTTTCTGCATGTGTGACTCCGTTCTGTTTTGTAATTCAGTTCAAGTGTAACGGTTTTTACATTCCCTCTATCAGTGATACCTTATGAGAAGTGTCCTTTTCTGTGTGACTTATTTCACTTAGAATCGTCGTACCTAAATCCACTCATCATGCTGCTACTAGCCTTATGACATTGATTTCATGGCTGAGTGATATTCCATTGTACATAAGGACCACAACTCCTTTATCCATTTTTCTCTTTCCTGGGATATTGAAGGTGGAATGAAGTGGAGGTCCTTGTCAAGAGAGCAGCCCTAAACTTTGGGGTGCTTGTGTCTTGCTGATTTTTAATTTTCCCAATGTATACCCCCATGAGTGGAAGTGCCCTATGCTCTCTAAGCTTTGCTTTTTAGATGTTTCAGGACTCACCGTACACTTCTCCAGAGTGGCTGTTGGCAATTTACATCCCACCCATCAGTGTAGCACGGCTCCCATTTCTCCATGGCCTTTCCTGTATTTCTGGTTTTGACACTTTTTTCAGCATGGCCCTTTTAACCGATGGGAAGTGAGACTTCTTTGTAGCGCTGATTTGCCTTTCCAGGTTGCTTGGTTGGCCAAAAAGGGCGTATGCGTTTTTTCCTGAATATATTCAGGAAAAAACGCATACGCCCTTTTTGGCCAAGGGCATCATTGTCAACGTTTTGCCACTTTTCATGTGCTTTAAAGGCGATTCGAATCTACCTCCTGAAATCTGTTTCCTGCAATTCTGCCTTGATTTCAAATCCTCTTCTTTGCCTTCCCTCAATATATTTGTGGACGTGAGTCATCATTTATAACTCTGCAGGTTTGTGAATTGCAGTGCCCTGAAGCTCCATTTTACAACTCGCTTTTTTGGGAGCTGGCCGCAAAAGCGCATGATGGCTTCAGGCCCTGTTCTGGTTCCGGGGGGCAGGCTGAGCCTGCGGTTAATTCTTCTTCCTGATGGGAAAATAGAGTGACCTGTGCCTGTCCCTACACCAGGAGCTAGTCTCTCATTGGTTCCAAGTCTTCCCGTTCATCCTCAGGACAAATTGCAACCTGTACGGAACAGGAGGTTAAAGGTGCTGATGCTCCAAGTAGGGAGATTGCTAGTAAAGTGGCTGGAATGGCGAACCCGAGCACAAGGAGATGAGAAATGAGGTGCGTTTTAGAAACCTTTCCCCATCACACGGTGTACCATCTTCTGGGTTTCTCATGCATGTTTTCGATGTAGCAAGATGCCCTTGAACCTGGAGATTTGGGACCCATGCGATGGGTACCACGCAGTATTACTTTAAAGGGTCTGCGTTTGCTCACCCAACCTCACCAAACCTCTCAGCCCCAAGAGTGTCCACCCTTATGTCTCATCCAGCTGTGGGTCTAGATATGGTCAATCCAGGTTGCATCACAGCCCCTGAACGCATTGTGTAAGAATTTCGCTCTCTTTCACTGTCTTTGTTTCATGGGTTTTTCAAAGTTATTTATTTTTATAATGGGGTTTAGCTGCTTTTCACTGCTGTGTTTATGCCGCTTTACACCCACTTGACACACTAACAGAGAGATATCAATACATAGGTTTTAAGATTATTACTAGTCAGATATATTCTTGTGCGGTCAATAGGGCGTGTTGAGTCCAGTTCTCTGAGCAAGGAGTAGGTCTTGTCTATTACATATTGGGTTTATGGAACGGTATCTGAGCTAATTTGAAACCCTTGTTTTATGTATCACCCCCCCTCACCTTTCCCGTTAAGCAGCCATAGTGTGTTTTCTGCATGTGTGACTCCGTTCTGTTTTGTAATTCAGTTCAAGTGTAACGGTTTTTACATTCCCTCTATCAGTGATACCTTATGAGAAGTGTCCTTTTCTGTGTGACTTATTTCACTTAGAATCGTCGTACCTAAATCCACTCATCATGCTGCTACTAGCCTTATGACATTGATTTCATGGCTGAGTGATATTCCATTGTACATAAGGACCACAACTCCTTTATCCATTTTTCTCTTTCCTGGGATATTGAAGGTGGAATGAAGTGGAGGTCCTTGTCAAGAGAGCAGCCCTAAACTTTGGGGTGCTTGTGTCTTGCTGATTTTTAATTTTCCCAATGTATACCCCCATGAGTGGAAGTGCCCTATGCTCTCTAAGCTTTGCTTTTTAGACGTTTCAGGACTCACCGTACACTTCTCCAGAGTGGCTGTTGGCAATTTACATCCCGCCCATCAGTGTAGCACGGCTCCCATTTCTCCATGGCCTTTCCTGTATTTCTGGTTTTGACACTTTTTTCAGCATGGCCCTTTTAACCGATGGGAAGCGAGACTTCTTTGTAGCGCTGATTTGCCTTTCCAGGTTGCTTGGTTGGCCAAAAAGGGCGTATGCGTTTTTTCCTGAATATATTCAGGAAAAAACGCATACGCCCTTTTTGGCCAAGGGCATCATTGTCAACGTTTTGCCGCTTTTCATGTGCTTTAAAGGCGATTCGAATCTACCTCCTGAAATCTGTTTCCTGCAATTCTGCCTTGATTTCAAATCCTCTTCTTTGCCTTCCCTCAATATATTTGTGGACGAGAGTTATCATTTATAACTCTGCAGGTTTGTGAATTGCAGTGCCCTGAAGCTCCATTTTACAACTCGCTTTTTCGGGAGCTGGCCGCAAAAGCGCATGATGGCTTCAGCCCCTGTTCTGGTTCCCGGGGGCAGGCTGAGCCTGTGGTTAATTCTTCTTCCTGATGGGAAAACAGAGTGACCTGTGCCTGTCCCTACACCAGGAGCTAGTCTCTCATTGGTTCCAAGTCTTCCCGTTCATCCTCAGGACAAATTGCAACCTGTACGGAACAGGAGGTTAAAGGTGCTGATGCTCCAAGTAGGGAGATTGCTAGTAAAGTGGCTGGAATGGCGAACCCGAGCACAAGGAGATGAGAAATGAGGTGCGTTTTAGAAACCTTTCCCCATCACACGGTGTACCATCTTCTGGGTTTCTCATGCATGTTTTCGATGTAGCAAGATGCCCTTGAACCTGGAGATTTGGGACCCATGCGATGGGTACCACGCAGTATTACTTTAAAGGGTCTGCGTTTGCTCACCCAACCTCACCAAACCTCTCAGCCCCAAGAGTGTCCACCCTTATGTCTCATCCAGCTGTGGGTCTAGATATGGTCAATCCAGGTTGCATCACAGCCCCTGAACGCATTGTGTAAGAATTTCGCTCTCTTTCACTGTCTTTGTTTCATGGGTTTTTCAAAGTAATTTATTTTTATAATGGGGTTTAGCTGCTTTTCACTGCTGTGTTTATGCCGCTTTACACCCACTTGACACACTAACAGAGAGATATCAATACATAGGTTTTAAGATTATTACTAGTCAGATATATTCTTGTGCGGTGAATAGGGCGTGTTGAGTCCAGTTCTCTGAGCAAGGAGTAGGTCTTGTCTATTACATATTGGGTTTATGGAACGGTATCTGAGCTAATTTGAAACCCTTGTTTTATGTATCACCCCACCTCACCTTTCCCGTTAAGCAGCCATAGTGTGTTTTCTGCATGTGTGACTCCGTTCTGTTTTGTAATTCAGTTCAAGTGTAACGGTTTTTACATTCCCTCTATCAGTGATACCTTATGAGAAGTGTCCTTTTCTGTGTGACTTATTTCACTTAGAATCGTCGTACCTAAATCCACTCATCATGCTGCTACTAGCCTTATGACATTGATTTCATGGCTGAGTGATATTCCATTGTACATAAGGACCACAACTCCTTTATCCATTTTTCTCTTTCCTGGGATATTGAAGGTGGAATGAAGTGGAGGTCCTTGTCAAGAGAGCAGCCCTAAACTTTGGGGTGCTTGTGTCTTGCTGATTTTTAATTTTCCCAATGTATACCCCCATGAGTGGAAGTGCCCTATGCTCTCTAAGCTTTGCTTTTTAGACGTTTCAGGACTCACCGTACACTTCTCCAGAGTGGCTGTTGGCAATTTACATCCCGCCCATCAGTGTAGCACGGCTCCCATTTCTCCATGGCCTTTCCTGTATTTCTGGTTTTGACACTTTTTTCAGCATGGCCCTTTTAACCGATGGGAAGCGAGACTTCTTTGTAGCGCTGATTTGCCTTTCCAGGTTGCTTGGTTGGCCAAAAAGGGCGTATGCGTTTTTTCCTGAATATATTCAGGAAAAAACGCATACGCCCTTTTTGGCCAAGGGCATCATTGTCAACGTTTTGCCGCTTTTCATGTGCTTTAAAGGCGATTCGAATCTACCTCCTGAAATCTGTTTCCTGCAATTCTGCCTTGATTTCAAATCCTCTTCTTTGCCTTCCCTCAATATATTTGTGGACGAGAGTTATCATTTATAACTCTGCAGGTTTGTGAATTGCAGTGCCCTGAAGCTCCATTTTACAACTCGCTTTTTAGGGAGCTGGCCGCAAAAGCGCAGGATGGCTTCAGGCCCTGTTCTGGTTCCGGGGGGCAGGCTGAGGCTGTGGTTAATTCTTCTTCCTAATGGGAAAACAGAGTGACCTGTGCCTGTCCCTACACCAGGAGCTAGTCTCTCATTGGTTCCAAGTCTTCCCGTTCATCCTCAGGACAAATTGCAACCTGTACGGAACAGGAGGTTAAAGGTGCTGATGCTCCAAGTAGGGAGATTGCTAGTAAAGTGGCTGGAATGGCGAACCCGAGCACAAGGAGATGAGAAATGAGGTGCGTTTTAGAAACCTTTCCCCATCACACGGTGTACCATCTTCTGGGTTTCTCATGCATGTTTTCGATGTAGCAAGATGCCCTTGAACCTGGAGATTTGGGACCCATGCGATGGGTACCACGCAGTATTACTTTAAAGGGTCTGCGTTTGCTCACCCAACCTCACCAAACCTCTCAGCCCCAAGAGTGTCCACCCTTATGTCTCATCCAGCTGTGGGTCTAGATATGGTCAATCCAGGTTGCATCACAGCCCCTGAACGCATTGTGAAAGAATTTCGCTCTCTTTCACTGTCTTTGTTTCATGGGTTTTTCAAAGTAATTTATTTTTATAATGGGGTTTAGCTGCTTTTCACTGCTGTGTTTATGCCGCTTTACACCCACTTGACACACTAACAGAGAGATATCAATACATAGGTTTTAAGATTATTACTAGTCAGATATATTCTTGTGCGGTGAATAGGGCGTGTTGAGTCCAGTTCTCTGAGCAAGGAGTAGGTCTTGTCTATTACATATTGGGTTTATGGAACGGTATCTGAGCTAATTTGAAACCCTTGTTTTATGTATCACCCCCCCTCACCTTTCCCGTTAAGCAGCCATAGTGTGTTTTCTGCATGTGTGACTCCGTTCTGTTTTGTAATTCAGTTCAAGTGTAACGGTTTTTACATTCCCTCTATCAGTGATACCTTATGAGAAGTGTCCTTTTCTGTGTGACTTATTTCACTTAGAATCGTCGTACCTAAATCCACTCATCATGCTGCTACTAGCCTTATGACATTGATTTCATGGCTGAGTGATATTCCATTGTTTATATGGACCACAACTCCTTTATCCATTTTTCTCTTTCCTGGGATATTGAAGGTGGAATGAAGTGGAGGTCCTTGTCAAGAGAACAGCCCTAAACTTTGGGGTGCTTGTGTCTTGCTGATTTTTAATTTTCCCAATGTATACCCCCATGAGTGGAAGTGCCCTATGCTCTCTAAGCTTTGCTTTTTAGACGTTTCAGGACTCACCGTACACTTCTCCAGAGTGGCTGTTGGCAATTTACATCCCGCCCATCAGTGTAGCACGGCTCCCATTTCTCCATGGCCTTTCCTGTATTTCTGGTTTTGACACTTTTTTCAGCATGGCCCTTTTAACCGATGGGAAGCGAGACTTCTTTGTAGCGCTGATTTGCCTTTCCAGGTTGCTTGGTTGGCCAAAAAGGGCGTATGCGTTTTTTCCTGAATATATTCAGGAAAAAACGCATACGCCCTTTTTGGCCAAGGGCATCATTGTCAACGTTTTGCCGCTTTTCATGTGCTTTAAAGGCGATTCGAATCTACCTCCTGAAATCTGTTTCCTGCAATTCTGCCTTGATTTCAAATCCTCTTCTTTGCCTTCCCTCAATATATTTGTGGACGAGAGTTATCATTTATAACTCTGCAGGTTTGTGAATTGCAGTGCCCTGAAGCTCCATTTTACAACTCGCTTTTTAGGGAGCTGGCCGCAAAAGCGCATGATGGCTTCAGGCCCTGTTCTGGTTCCGGGGGGCAGGCTGAGGCTGTGGTTAATTCTTCTTCCTAATGGGAAAACAGAGTGACCTGTGCCTGTCCCTACACCAGGAGCTAGTCTCTCATTGGTTCCAAGTCTTCCCGTTCATCCTCAGGACAAATTGCAACCTGTACGGAACAGGAGGTTAAAGGTGCTGATGCTCCAAGTAGGGAGATTGCTAGTAAAGTGGCTGGAATGGTGAACCCGAGCACAAGGAGATGAGAAATGAGGTGCGTTTTAAAAACCTTTCCCCATCACACGGTGTACCATCTTCTGGGTTTCTCATGCATGTTTTCGATGTAGCAAGATGCCCTTGAACCTGGAGATTTGGGACCCATGCGATGGGTACCACGCAGTATTACTTTAAAGGGTCTGCGTTTGCTCACCCAACCTCACCAAACCTCTCAGCCCCAAGAGTGTCCACCCTTATGTCTCATCCAGCTGTGGGTCTAGATATGGTCAATCCAGGTTGCATCACAGCCCCTGAACGCATTGTGTAAGAATTTCGCTCTCTTTCACTGTCTTTGTTTCATGGGTTTTTCAAAGTAATTTATTTTTATAATGGGGTTTAGCTGCTTTTCACTGCTGTGTTTATGCCGCTTTACACCCACTTGACACACTAACAGAGAGATATCAATACATAGGTTTTAAGATTATTACTAGTCAGATATATTCTTGTGCGGTGAATAGGGCGTGTTGAGTCCAGTTCTCTGAGCAAGGAGTAGGTCTTGTCTATTACATATTGGTTTTATGGAACGGTATCTGAGCTAATTTGAAACCCTTGTTTTATGTATCACCCCACCTCACCTTTCCCGTTAAGCAGCCATAGTGTGTTTTCTGCATGTGTGACTCCGTTCTGTTTTGTAATTCCGTTCAAGTGTAACGGTTTTTACATTCCCTCTATCAGTGATACCTTATGAGAAGTGTCCTTTTCTGTGTGACTTATTTCACTTAGAATCGTCGTACCTAAATCCACTCATCATGCTGCTACTAGCCTTATGACATTGATTTCATGGCTGAGTGATATTCCATTGTACATAAGGACCACAACTCCTTTATCCATTTTTCTCTTTCCTGGGATATTGAAGGTGGAATGAAGTGGAGGTCCTTGTCAAGAGAGCAGCCCTAAACTTTGGGGTGCTTGTGTCTTGCTGATTTTTAATTTTCCCAATGTATACCCCCATGAGTGGAAGTGCCCTATGCTCTCTAAGCTTTGCTTTTTAGATGTTTCAGGACTCACCGTACACTTCTCCAGAGTGGCTGTTGGCAATTTACATCCCACCCATCAGTGTAGCACGGCTCCCATTTCTCCATGGCCTTTCCTGTATTTCTGGTTTTGACACTTTTTTCAGCATGGCCCTTTTAACCGATGGGAAGCGAGACTTCTTTGTAGCGCTGATTTGCCTTTCCAGGTTGCTTGGTTGGCCAAAAAGGGCGTATGCGTTTTTTCCTGAATATATTCAGGAAAAAACGCATACGCCCTTTTTGGCCAAGGGCATCATTGTCAACGTTTTGCCACTTTTCATGTGCTTTAAAGGCGATTCGAATCTACCTCCTGAAATCTGTTTCCTGCAATTCTGCCTTGATTTCAAATCCTCTTCTTTGCCTTCCCTCAATATATTTGTGGACGAGAGTCATCATTTATAACTCTGCAGGTTTGTGAATTGCAGTGCCCTGAAGCTCCATTTTACAACTCGCTTTTTAGGGATCTGGCCGCAAAAGCGCATGATGGCTTCAGGCCCTGTTCTGGTTCCGGGGGGCAGGCTGAGCCTGTGGTTAATTCTTCTTCCTGATGGGAAAATAGAGTGACCTGTGCCTGTCCCTACACCAGGAGCTAGTCTCTCATTGGTTCCAAGTCTTCCCGTTCATCCTCAGGACAAATTGCAACCTGTACGGAACAGGAGGTTAAAGGTGCTGATGCTCCAAGTAGGGAGATTGCTAGTAAAGTGGCTGGAATGGCGAACCCGAGCACAAGGAGATGAGAAATGAGGTGCGTTTTAGAAACCTTTCCCCATCACACGGTGTACCATCTTCTGGGTTTCTCATGCATGTTTTCGATGTAGCAAGATGCCCTTGAACCTGGAGATTTGGGACCCATGCGATGGGTACCACGCAGTATTACTTTAAAGGGTCTGCGTTTGCTCACCCAACCTCACCAAACCTCTCAGCCCCAAGAGTGTCCACCCTTATGTCTCATCCAGCTGTGGGTCTAGATATGGTCAATCCAGGTGGCATCACAGCCTCTGAACGCATTGTGTAAGAATTTCTCTCTCTTTCACTGTCTTTGTTTCATGGGTTTTTCAAAGTAATTTATTTTTATAATGGGGTTTAGCTGCTTTTCACTGCTGTGTTTATGCCGCTTTACACCCACTTGACACACTAACAGAGAGATATCAATACATAGGTTTTAAGATTATTACTAGTCAGATATATTCTTGTGCGGTGAATAGGGCGTGTTGAGTCCAGTTCTCTGAGCAAGGAGTAGGTCTTGTCTATTACATATTGGTTTTATGGAACGGTATCTGAGCTAATTTGAAACCCTTGTTTTATGTATCACCCCACCTCACCTTTCCCGTTAAGCAGCCATAGTGTGTTTTCTGCATGTGTGACTCCGTTCTGTTTTGTAATTCAGTTCAAGTGTAACGGTTTTTACATTCCCTCTATCAGTGATACCTTATGAGAAGTGTCCTTTTCTGTGTGACTTATTTCACTTAGAATCGTCGTACCTAAATCCACTCATCATGCTGCTACTAGCCTTATGACATTGATTTCATGGCTGAGTGATATTCCATTGTACATAAGGACCACAACTCCTTTATCCATTTTTCTCTTTCCTGGGATATTGAAGGTGGAATGAAGTGGAGGTCCTTGTCAAGAGAGCAGCCCTAAACTTTGGGGTGCTTGTGTCTTGCTGATTTTTAATTTTCCCAATGTATACCCCCATGAGTGGAAGTGCCCTATGCTCTCTAAGCTTTGCTTTTTAGACGTTTCAGGACTCACCGTACACTTCTCCAGAGTGGCTGTTGGCAATTTACATCCCGCCCATCAGTGTAGCACGGCTCCCATTTCTCCATGGCCTTTCCTGTATTTCTGGTTTTGACACTTTTTTCAGCATGGCCCTTTTAACCGATGGGAAGCGAGACTTCTTTGTAGCGCTGATTTGCCTTTCCAGGTTGCTTGGTTGGCCAAAACGGGCGTATGCGTTTTTTCCTGAATATATTCAGGAAAAAACGCATACGCCCTTTTTGGCCAAGGGCATCATTGTCAACGTTTTGCCGCTTTTCATGTGCTTTAAAGGCGATTCGAATCTACCTCCTGAAATCTGTTTCCTGCAATTCTGCCTTGATTTCAAATCCTCTTCTTTGCCTTCCCTCAATATATTTGTGGACGAGAGTTATCATTTATAACTCTGCAGGTTTGTGAATTGCAGTGCCCTGAAGCTCCATTTTACAACTCGCTTTTTAGGGAGCTGGCCGCAAAAGCGCAGGATGGCTTCAGGCCCTGTTCTGGTTCCGGGGGGCAGGCTGAGGCTGTGGTTAATTCTTCTTCCTAATGGGAAAACAGAGTGACCTGTGCCTGTCCCTACACCAGGAGCTAGTCTCTCATTGGTTCCAAGTCTTCCCGTTCATCCTCAGGACAAATTGCAACCTGTACGGAACAGGAGGTTAAAGGTGCTGATGCTCCAAGTAGGGAGATTGCTAGTAAAGTGGCTGGAATGGCGAACCCGAGCACAAGGAGATGAGAAATGAGGTGCGTTTTAGAAACCTTTCCCCATCACACGGTGTACCATCTTCTGGGTTTCTCATGCATGTTTTCGATGTAGCAAGATGCCCTTGAACCTGGAGATTTGGGACCCATGCGATGGGTACCACGCAGTATTACTTTAAAGGGTCTGCGTTTGCTCACCCAACCTCACCAAACCTCTCAGCCCCAAGAGTGTCCACCCTTATGTCTCATCCAGCTGTGGGTCTAGATATGGTCAATCCAGGTTGCATCACAGCCCCTGAACGCATTGTGTAAGAATTTCGCTCTCTTTCACTGTCTTTGTTTCATGGGTTTTTCAAAGTAATTTATTTTTATAATGGGGTTTAGCTGCTTTTCACTGCTGTGTTTATGCCGCTTTACACCCACTTGACACACTAACAGAGAGATATCAATACATAGGTTTTAAGATTATTACTAGTCAGATATATTCTTGTGCGGTGAATAGGGCGTGTTGAGTCCAGTTCTCTGAGCAAGGAGTAGGTCTTGTCTATTACATATTGGGTTTATGCAACGGTATCTGAGCTAATTTGAAACCCTTGTTTTATGTATCACCCCCCCTCACCTTTCCCGTTAAGCAGCCATAGTGTGTTTTCTGCATGTGTGACTCCGTTCTGTTTTGTAATTCAGTTCAAGTGTAACGGTTTTTACATTCCCTCTATCAGTGATACCTTATGAGAAGTGTCCTTTTCTGTGTGACTTATTTCACTTAGAATCGTCGTACCTAAATCCACTCATCATGCTGCTACTAGCCTTATGACATTGATTTCATGGCTGAGTGATATTCCATTGTACATAAGGACCACAACTCCTTTATCCATTTTTCTCTTTCCTGGGATATTGAAGGTGGAATGAAGTGGAGGTCCTTGTCAAGAGAGCAGCCCTAAACTTTGGGGTGCTTGTGTCTTGCTGATTTTTAATTTTCCCAATGTATACCCCCATGAGTGGAAGTGCCCTATGCTCTCTAAGCTTTGCTTTTTAGACGTTTCAGGACTCACCGTACACTTCTCCAGAGTGGCTGTTGGCAATTTACATCCCGCCCATCAGTGTAGCACGGCTCCCATTTCTCCATGGCCTTTCCTGTATTTCTGGTTTTGACACTTTTTTCAGCATGGCCCTTTTAACCGATGGGAAGCGAGACTTCTTTGTAGCGCTGATTTGCCTTTCCAGGTTGCTTGGTTGGCCAAAACGGGCGTATGCGTTTTTTCCTGAATATATTCAGGAAAAAACGCATACGCCCTTTTTGGCCAAGGGCATCATTGTCAACGTTTTGCCGCTTTTCATGTGCTTTAAAGGCGATTCGAATCTACCTCCTGAAATTTGTTTCCTGCAATTCTGCCTTGATTTCAAATCCTCTTCTTTGCCTTCCCTCAATATATTTGTGGACGAGAGTTATCATTTATAACTCTGCAGGTTTGTGAATTGCAGTGCCCTGAAGCTCCATTTTACAACTCGCTTTTTAGGGAGCTGGCCGCAAAAGCGCATGATGGCTTCAGCCCCTGTTCTGGTTCCCGGGGGCAGGCTGAGCCTGTGGTTAATTCTTCTTCCTGATGGGAAAACAGAGTGACCTGTGCCTGTCCCTACACCAGGAGCTAGTCTCTCATTGGTTCCAAGTCTTCCCGTTCATCCTCAGGACAAATTGCAACCTGTACGGAACAGGAGGTTAAAGGTGCTGATGCTCCAAGTAGGGAGATTGCTAGTAAAGTGGCTGGAATGGCGAACCCGAGCACAAGGAGATGAGAAATGAGGTGCGTTTTAGAAACCTTTCCCCATCACACGGTGTACCATCTTCTGGGTTTCTCATGCATGTTTTCGATGTAGCAAGATGCCCTTGAACCTGGAGATTTGGGACCCATGCGATGGGTACCACGCAGTATTACTTTAAAGGGTCTGCGTTTGCTCACCCAACCTCACCAAACCTCTCAGCCCCAAGAGTGTCCACCCTTATGTCTCATCCAGCTGTGGGTCTAGATATGGTCAATCCAGGTTGCATCACAGCCCCTGAACGCATTGTGTAAGAATATCGCTCTCTTTCACTGTCTTTGTTTCATGGGTTTTTCAAAGTAATTTATTTTTATAATGGGGTTTAGCTGCTTTTCACTGCTGTGTTTATGCCGCTTTACACCCACTTGACACACTAACAGAGAGATATCAATACATAGGTTTTAAGATTATTACTAGTCAGATATATTCTTGTGCGGTGAATAGGGCGTGTTGAGTCCAGTTCTCTGAGCAAGGAGTAGTTCTTGTCTATTACATATTGGTTTTATGGAACGGTATCTGAGCTAATTTGAAACCCTTGTTTTATGTATCACCCCACCTCACCTTTCCCGTTAAGCAGCCATAGTGTGTTTTCTGCATGTGTGACTCTGTTCTGTTTTGTAATTCAGTTCAAGTGTAACGGTTTTTACATTCCCTCTATCAGTGATACCTTATGAGAAGTGTCCTTTTCTGTGTGACTTATTTCACTTAGAATCGTCGTACCTAAATCCACTCATCATGCTGCTACTAGCCTTATGACATTGATTTCATGGCTGAGTGATATTCCATTGTTTATATGGACCACAACTCCTTTATCCATTTTTCTCTTTCCTGGGATATTGAAGGTGGAATGAAGTGGAGGTCCTTGTCAAGAGAACAGCCCTAAACTTTGGGGTGCTTGTGTCTTGCTGATTTTTAATTTTCCCAATGTATACCCCCATGAGTGGAAGTGCCCTATGCTCTCTAAGCTTTGCTTTTTAGACGTTTCAGGACTCACCGTACACTTCTCCAGAGTGGCTGTTGGCAATTTACATCCCGCCCATCAGTGTAGCACGGCTCCCATTTCTCCATGGCCTTTCCTGTATTTCTGGTTTTGACACTTTTTTCAGCATGGCCCTTTTAACCGATGGGAAGCGAGACTTCTTTGTAGCGCTGATTTGCCTTTCCAGGTTGCTTGGTTGGCCAAAAAGGGCGTATGCGTTTTTTCCTGAATATATTCAGGAAAAAACGCATACGCCCTTTTTGGCCAAGGGCATCATTGTCAACGTTTTGCCGCTTTTCATGTGCTTTAAAGGCGATTCGAATCTACCTCCTGAAATCTGTTTCCTGCAATTCTGCCTTGATTTCAAATCCTCTTCTTTGCCTTCCCTCAATATATTTGTGGACGAGAGTTATCATTTATAACTCTGCAGGTTTGTGAATTGCAGTGCCCTGAAGCTCCATTTTACAACTCGCTTTTTAGGGAGCTGGCCGCAAAAGCGCAGGATGGCTTCAGGCCCTGTTCTGGTTCCGGGGGGCAGGCTGAGGCTGTGGTTAATTCTTCTTCCTAATGGGAAAACAGAGTGACCTGTGCCTGTCCCTACACCAGGAGCTAGTCTCTCATTGGTTCCAAGTCTTCCCGTTCATCCTCAGGACAAATTGCAACCTGTACGGAACAGGAGGTTAAAGGTGCTGATGCTCCAAGTAGGGAGATTGCTAGTAAAGTGGCTGGAATGGTGAACCCGAGCACAAGGAGATGAGAAATGAGGTGCGTTTTAAAAACCTTTCCCCATCACACGGTGTACCATCTTCTGGGTTTCTCATGCATGTTTTCGATGTAGCAAGATGCCCTTGAACCTGGAGATTTGGGACCCATGCGATGGGTACCACGCAGTATTACTTTAAAGGGTCTGCGTTTGCTCACCCAACCTCACCAAACCTCTCAGCCCCAAGAGTGTCCACCCTTATGTCTCATCCAGCTGTGGGTCTAGATATGGTCAATCCAGGTTGCATCACAGCCCCTGAACGCATTGTGTAAGAATTTCGCTCTCTTTCACTGTCTTTGTTTCATGGGTTTTTCAAAGTAATTTATTTTTATAATGGGGTTTAGCTGCTTTTCACTGCTGTGTTTATGCCGCTTTACACCCACTTGACACACTAACAGAGAGATATCAATACATAGGTTTTAAGATTATTACTAGTCAGATATATTCTTGTGCGGTGAATAGGGCGTGTTGAGTCCAGTTCTCTGAGCAAGGAGTAGGTCTTGTCTATTACATATTGGTTTTATGGAACGGTATCTGAGCTAATTTGAAACCCTTGTTTTATGTATCACCCCACCTCACCTTTCCCGTTAAGCAGCCATAGTGTGTTTTCTGCATGTGTGACTCCGTTCTGTTTTGTAATTCCGTTCAAGTGTAACGGTTTTTACATTCCCTCTATCAGTGATACCTTATGAGAAGTGTCCTTTTCTGTGTGACTTATTTCACTTAGAATCGTCGTACCTAAATCCACTCATCATGCTGCTACTAGCCTTATGACATTGATTTCATGGCTGAGTGATATTCCATTGTACATAAGGACCACAACTCCTTTATCCATTTTTCTCTTTCCTGGGATATTGAAGGTGGAATGAAGTGGAGGTCCTTGTCAAGAGAGCAGCCCTAAACTTTGGGGTGCTTGTGTCTTGCTGATTTTTAATTTTCCCAATGTATACCCCCATGAGTGGAAGTGCCCTATGCTCTCTAAGCTTTGCTTTTTAGATGTTTCAGGACTCACCGTACACTTCTCCAGAGTGGCTGTTGGCAATTTACATCCCACCCATCAGTGTAGCACGGCTCCCATTTCTCCATGGCCTTTCCTGTATTTCTGGTTTTGACACTTTTTTCAGCATGGCCCTTTTAACCGATGGGAAGCGAGACTTCTTTGTAGCGCTGATTTGCCTTTCCAGGTTGCTTGGTTGGCCAAAAAGGGCGTATGCGTTTTTTCCTGAATATATTCAGGAAAAAACGCATACGCCCTTTTTGGCCAAGGGCATCATTGTCAACGTTTTGCCACTTTTCATGTGCTTTAAAGGCGATTCGAATCTACCTCCTGAAATCTGTTTCCTGCAATTCTGCCTTGATTTCAAATCCTCTTCTTTGCCTTCCCTCAATATATTTGTGGACGAGAGTCATCATTTATAACTCTGCAGGTTTGTGAATTGCAGTGCCCTGAAGCTCCATTTTACAACTCGCTTTTTAGGGAGCTGGCCGCAAAAGCGCATGATGGCTTCAGGCCCTGTTCTGGTTCCGGGGGGCAGGCTGAGCCTGTGGTTAATTCTTCTTCCTGATGGGAAAATAGAGTGACCTGTGCCTGTCCCTACACCAGGAGCTAGTCTCTCATTGGTTCCAAGTCTTCCCGTTCATCCTCAGGACAAATTGCAACCTGTACGGAACAGGAGGTTAAAGGTGCTGATGCTCCAAGTAGGGAGATTGCTAGTAAAGTGGCTGGAATGGCGAACCCGAGCACAAGGAGATGAGAAATGAGGTGCGTTTTAGAAACCTTTCCCCATCACACGGTGTACCATCTTCTGGGTTTCTCATGCATGTTTTCGATGTAGCAAGATGCCCTTGAACCTGGAGATTTGGGACCCATGCGATGGGTACCACGCAGTATTACTTTAAAGGGTCTGCGTTTGCTCACCCAACCTCACCAAACCTCTCAGCCCCAAGAGTGTCCACCCTTATGTCTCATCCAGCTGTGGGTCTAGATATGGTCAATCCAGGTGGCATCACAGCCTCTGAACGCATTGTGTAAGAATTTCTCTCTCTTTCACTGTCTTTGTTTCATGGGTTTTTCAAAGTAATTTATTTTTATAATGGGGTTTAGCTGCTTTTCACTGCTGTGTTTATGCCGCTTTACACCCACTTGACACACTAACAGAGAGATATCAATACATAGGTTTTAAGATTATTACTAGTCAGATATATTCTTGGGCGGTCAATAGGGCGTGTTGAGTCCAGTTCTCTGAGCAAGGAGTAGGTCTTGTCTATTACATATTGGTTTTATGGAACGGTATCTGAGCTAATTTGAAACCCTTGTTTTATGTATCACCCCACCTCACCTTTCCCGTTAAGCAGCCATAGTGTGTTTTCTGCATGTGTGACTCCGTTCTGTTTTGTAATTCAGTTCAAGTGTAACGGTTTTTACATTCCCTCTATCAGTGATACCTTATGAGAAGTGTCCTTTTCTGTGTGACTTATTTCACTTAGAATCGTCGTACCTAAATCCACTCATCATGCTGCTACTAGCCTTATGACATTGATTTCATGGCTGAGTGATATTCCATTGTACATAAGGACCACAACTCCTTTATCCATTTTTCTCTTTCCTGGGATATTGAAGGTGGAATGAAGTGGAGGTCCTTGTCAAGAGAGCAGCCCTAAACTTTGGGGTGCTTGTGTCTTGCTGATTTTTAATTTTCCCAATGTATACCCCCATGAGTGGAAGTGCCCTATGCTCTCTAAGCTTTGCTTTTTAGACGTTTCAGGACTCACCGTACACTTCTCCAGAGTGGCTGTTGGCAATTTACATCCCGCCCATCAGTGTAGCACGGCTCCCATTTCTCCATGGCCTTTCCTGTATTTCTGGTTTTGACACTTTTTTCAGCATGGCCCTTTTAACCGATGGGAAGCGAGACTTCTTTGTAGCGCTGATTTGCCTTTCCAGGTTGCTTGGTTGGCCAAAACGGGCGTATGCGTTTTTTCCTGAATATATTCAGGAAAAAACGCATACGCCCTTTTTGGCCAAGGGCATCATTGTCAACGTTTTGCCGCTTTTCATGTGCTTTAAAGGCGATTCGAATCTACCTCCTGAAATCTGTTTCCTGCAATTCTGCCTTGATTTCAAATCCTCTTCTTTGCCTTCCCTCAATATATTTGTGGACGAGAGTTATCATTTATAACTCTGCAGGTTTGTGAATTGCAGTGCCCTGAAGCTCCATTTTACAACTCGCTTTTTAGGGAGCTGGCCGCAAAAGCGCAGGATGGCTTCAGGCCCTGTTCTGGTTCCGGGGGGCAGGCTGAGGCTGTGGTTAATTCTTCTTCCTAATGGGAAAACAGAGTGACCTGTGCCTGTCCCTACACCAGGAGCTAGTCTCTCATTGGTTCCAAGTCTTCCCGTTCATCCTCAGGACAAATTGCAACCTGTACGGAACAGGAGGTTAAAGGTGCTGATGCTCCAAGTAGGGAGATTGCTAGTAAAGTGGCTGGAATGGCGAACCCGAGCACAAGGAGATGAGAAATGAGGTGCGTTTTAGAAACCTTTCCCCATCACACGGTGTACCATCTTCTGGGTTTCTCATGCATGTTTTCGATGTAGCAAGATGCCCTTGAACCTGGAGATTTGGGACCCATGCGATGGGTACCACGCAGTATTACTTTAAAGGGTCTGCGTTTGCTCACCCAACCTCACCAAACCTCTCAGCCCCAAGAGTGTCCACCCTTATGTCTCATCCAGCTGTGGGTCTAGATATGGTCAATCCAGGTTGCATCACAGCCCCTGAACGCATTGTGAAAGAATTTCGCTCTCTTTCACTGTCTTTGTTTCATGGGTTTTTCAAAGTAATTTATTTTTATAATGGGGTTTAGCTGCTTTTCACTGCTGTGTTTATGCCGCTTTACACCCACTTGACACACTAACAGAGAGATATCAATACATAGGTTTTAAGATTATTACTAGTCAGATATATTCTTGTGCGGTGAATAGGGCGTGTTGAGTCCAGTTCTCTGAGCAAGGAGTAGGTCTTGTCTATTACATATTGGGTTTATGGAACGGTATCTGAGCTAATTTGAAACCCTTGTTTTATGTATCACCCCCCCTCACCTTTCCCGTTAAGCAGCCATAGTGTGTTTTCTGCATGTGTGACTCCGTTCTGTTTTGTAATTCAGTTCAAGTGTAACGGTTTTTACATTCCCTCTATCAGTGATACCTTATGAGAAGTGTCCTTTTCTGTGTGACTTATTTCACTTAGAATCGTCGTACCTAAATCCACTCATCATGCTGCTACTAGCCTTATGACATTGATTTCATGGCTGAGTGATATTCCATTGTACATAAGGACCACAACTCCTTTATCCATTTTTCTCTTTCCTGGGATATTGAAGGTGGAATGAAGTGGAGGTCCTTGTCAACAGAGCAGCCCTAAACTTTGGGGTGCTTGTGTCTTGCTGATTTTTAATTTTCCCAATGTATACCCCCATGAGTGGAAGTGCCCTATGCTCTCTAAGCTTTGCTTTTAAGACTTTTCAGGACTCACCGTACACTTCTCCAGAGTGGCTGTTGGCAATTTACATCCCGCCCATCAGTGTAGCATGGCTCCCATTTCTCCATGGCCTGTCCTGTATTTCTGGTTTTGACACTTTTTTCAGCATGGCCCTTTTAACCGATGTGAAGCGAGACTTCTTTGTAGCGCTGATTTGCCTTTCCAGGTTGCTTGGTTGGCCAAAAAGGGCGTATGCGTTTTTTCCTGAATATATTCAGGAAAAAACGCATACGCCCTTTTTGGCCAAGGGCATCATTGTCAACGTTTTGCCGCTTTTCATGTGCTTTAAAGGCGATTCGAATCTACCACCTGAAATCTGTTTCCTGGAATTCTGCCTTGATTTCAAATCCTCTTCTTTGCCTTCCCTCAATATATTTGTGGACGAGAGTTATCATTTATAACTCTGCAGGTTTGTGAATTGCAGTGCCCTGAAGCTCCATTTTACAACTCGCTTTTTAGGGAGCTGGCCGCAAAAGCGCAGGATGGCTTCAGGCCCTGTTCTGGTTCCGGGGGGCAGGCTGAGCCTGTGGTTAATTCTTCTTCCTGATGGGAAAACAGAGTGACCTGTGCCTGTCCCTACACCAGGAGCTAGTCTCTCATTGGTTCCAAGTCTTCCCGTTCATCCTCAGGACAAATTGCAACCTGTACGGAACAGGAGGTTAAAGGTGCTGATGCTCCAAGTAGGGAGATTGCTAGTAAAGTGGCTGGAATGGCGAACCCGAGCACAAGGAGATGAGAAATGAGGTGCGTTTTAGAAACCTTTCCCCATCACATGGTGTACCATCTTTTTGTTTTCTCATGCATGTTTTCGATGTAGGAAGATGCCCTTGAACCTGGAGATTTGGGACCCATGCGATTGGTACCACGCAGTATTACTTTAAAGGGTCTGCGTTTCCTCACCCAACCTCACCAAATCTCTCAGCCCCAAGAGTGTCCACCCTTATGTCTCATCCAGCTGTGGGTCTAGATATGGTCAATCCAGGTGGCATCACAGCCTCTGAACGCATTGTGTAAGAATTTCTCTCTCTTTCACTGTCTTTGTTTCATGGGTTTTTCAAAGTAATTTATTTTTATAATGGGGTTTAGCTGCTTTTCACTGCTGTGTTTATGCCGCTTTACACCCACATGACACACTAACAGAGAGATATCAATACATAGGTTTTAAGATTATAACTAGTCAGATATATTCTTGTGCGGTGAATAGGGCGTGTTGAGTCCAGTTCTCTGAGCAAGGAGTAGGTCTTGTCTATTACATATTGGGTTTATGGAACGGTATCTGAGCTAATTTGAAACCCTTGTTTTATGTATCACCCCACCTCACCTTTCCCGTTAAGCAGCCATAGTGTGTTTTCTGCATGTGTGACTCCGTTCTGTTTTGTAATTCAGTTCAAGTGTAACGGTTTTTACATTCCCTCTATCAGTGATACCTTATGAGAAGTGTCCTTTTCTGTGTGACTTATTTCACTTAGAATCGTCGTACCTAAATCCACTCATCATGCTGCTACTAGCCTTATGACATTGATTTCTTGGCTGAGTGATATTCCATTGTACATAAGGACCACAACTCCTTTATCCATTTTTCTCTTTCCTGGGATATTGAAGGTGGAATGAAGTGGAGGTCCTTGTCAAGAGAGCAGCCCTAAACTTTGGGGTGCTTGTGTCTTGCTGATTTTTAATTTTCCCAATGTATACCCCCATGAGTGGAAGTGCCCTATGCTCTCTAAGCTTTGCTTTTTAGACGTTTCAGGACTCACCGTACATTTCTCCAGAGTGGCTGTTGGCAATTTACATCCCGCCCATCCGTGTAGCAAGGCTCCCATTTCTCCATGGCCTTTCCTGTATTTCTGGTTTTGACACTTTTTTCAGCATGGCCCTTTTAACCGATGGGAAGCGAGACTTCTTTGTAGTGCTGATTTGCCTTTCCAGGTTGCTTGGTTGGCCAAAAAGGGCGTATGCGTTTTTTCCTGAATATATTCAGGAAAAAACGCATACGCCCTTTTTGGCCAAGGGCATCATTGTCAACGTTTTGCTGCTTTTCATGTGCTTTAAAGGCGATTCGAATCTACCTCCTGAAATCTGTTTCCTGCAATTCTGCCTTGATTTCAAATCCTCTTCTTTGCCTTCCCTCAATATATTTGTGGACGAGAGTTATCATTTATAACTCTGCAGGTTTGTGAATTGCAGTGCCCTGAAGCTCCATTTTACAACTCGCTTTTTAGGGAGCTGGCCGCAAAAGCGCAGGATGGCTTCAGGCCCTGTTCTGGTTCCGGGGGGCAGGCTGAGCCTGTGGTTAATTCTTCTTCCTGATGGGAAAATAGAGTGACCTGTGCCTGTCCCTACACCAGGAGCTAGTCTCTCATTGGTTCCAAGTCTTCCCGTTCATCCTCAGGACAAATTGCAACCTGTACGGAACAGGAGGTTAAAGGTGCTGATGCTCCAAGTAGGGAGATTGCTAGTAAAGTGGCTGGAATGGCGAACCCGAGCACAAGGAGATGAGAAATGAGGTGCGTTTTAGAAACCTTTCCCCATCACACGGTGTACCATCTTCTGGGTTTCTCATGCATGTTTTCCATGTAGGAAGATGCCCTTGAACCTGGAGATTTGGGACCCATGCGATGGGTACCACGCAGTATTACTTTAAAGGGTCTGCGTTTGCTCACCCAACCTCACCAAACCTCTCAGCCCCAAGAGTGTCCACCCTTATGTCTCATCCAGCTGTGGGTCTAGATATGGTCAATCCAGGTGGCATCACAGCCTCTGAACGCATTGTGTAAGAATTTCTCTCTCTTTCACTGTCTTTGTTTCATGGGTTTTTCAAAGTAATTTATTTTTATAATGGGGTTTAGCTGCTTTTCACTGCTGTGTTTATGCCGCTTTACACCCACTTGACACACTAACAGAGAGATATCAATACATAGGTTTTAAGATTATTACTAGTCAGATATATTCTTGGGCGGTCAATAGGGCGTGTTGAGTCCAGTTCTCTGAGCAAGGAGTAGGTCTTGTCTATTACATATTGGTTTTATGGAACGGTATCTGAGCTAATTTGAAACCCTTGTTTTATGTATCACCCCACCTCACCTTTCCCGTTAAGCAGCCATAGTGTGTTTTCTGCATGTGTGACTCCGTTCTGTTTTGTAATTCAGTTCAAGTGTAACGGTTTTTACATTCCCTCTATCAGTGATACCTTATGAGAAGTGTCCTTTTCTGTGTGACTTATTTCACTTAGAATCGTCGTACCTAAATCCACTCATCATGCTGCTACTAGCCTTATGACATTGATTTCATGGCTGAGTGATATTCCATTGTACATAAGGACCACAACTCCTTTATCCATTTTTCTCTTTCCTGGGATATTGAAGGTGGAATGAAGTGGAGGTCCTTGTCAAGAGAGCAGCCCTAAACTTTGGGGTGCTTGTGTCTTGCTGATTTTTAATTTTCCCAATGTATACCCCCATGAGTGGAAGTGCCCTATGCTCTCTAAGCTTTGCTTTTTAGACGTTTCAGGACTCACCGTACACTTCTCCAGAGTGGCTGTTGGCAATTTACATCCCGCCCATCAGTGTAGCACGGCTCCCATTTCTCCATGGCCTTTCCTGTATTTCTGGTTTTGACACTTTTTTCAGCATGGCCCTTTTAACCGATGGGAAGCGAGACTTCTTTGTAGCGCTGATTTGCCTTTCCAGGTTGCTTGGTTGGCCAAAACGGGCGTATGCGTTTTTTCCTGAATATATTCAGGAAAAAACGCATACGCCCTTTTTGGCCAAGGGCATCATTGTCAACGTTTTGCCGCTTTTCATGTGCTTTAAAGGCGATTCGAATCTACCTCCTGAAATCTGTTTCCTGCAATTCTGCCTTGATTTCAAATCCTCTTCTTTGCCTTCCCTCAATATATTTGTGGACGAGAGTTATCATTTATAACTCTGCAGGTTTGTGAATTGCAGTGCCCTGAAGCTCCATTTTACAACTCGCTTTTTAGGGAGCTGGCCGCAAAAGCGCAGGATGGCTTCAGGCCCTGTTCTGGTTCCGGGGGGCAGGCTGAGGCTGTGGTTAATTCTTCTTCCTAATGGGAAAACAGAGTGACCTGTGCCTGTCCCTACACCAGGAGCTAGTCTCTCATTGGTTCCAAGTCTTCCCGTTCATCCTCAGGACAAATTGCAACCTGTACGGAACAGGAGGTTAAAGGTGCTGATGCTCCAAGTAGGGAGATTGCTAGTAAAGTGGCTGGAATGGCGAACCCGAGCACAAGGAGATGAGAAATGAGGTGCGTTTTAGAAACCTTTCCCCATCACACGGTGTACCATCTTCTGGGTTTCTCATGCATGTTTTCGATGTAGCAAGATGCCCTTGAACCTGGAGATTTGGGACCCATGCGATGGGTACCACGCAGTATTACTTTAAAGGGTCTGCGTTTGCTCACCCAACCTCACCAAACCTCTCAGCCCCAAGAGTGTCCACCCTTATGTCTCATCCAGCTGTGGGTCTAGATATGGTCAATCCAGGTTGCATCACAGCCCCTGAACGCATTGTGAAAGAATTTCGCTCTCTTTCACTGTCTTTGTTTCATGGGTTTTTCAAAGTAATTTATTTTTATAATGGGGTTTAGCTGCTTTTCACTGCTGTGTTTATGCCGCTTTACACCCACTTGACACACTAACAGAGAGATATCAATACATAGGTTTTAAGATTATTACTAGTCAGATATATTCTTGTGCGGTGAATAGGGCGTGTTGAGTCCAGTTCTCTGAGCAAGGAGTAGGTCTTGTCTATTACATATTGGGTTTATGGAACGGTATCTGAGCTAATTTGAAACCCTTGTTTTATGTATCACCCCCCCTCACCTTTCCCGTTAAGCAGCCATAGTGTGTTTTCTGCATGTGTGACTCCGTTCTGTTTTGTAATTCAGTTCAAGTGTAACGGTTTTTACATTCCCTCTATCAGTGATACCTTATGAGAAGTGTCCTTTTCTGTGTGACTTATTTCACTTAGAATCGTCGTACCTAAATCCACTCATCATGCTGCTACTAGCCTTATGACATTGATTTCATGGCTGAGTGATATTCCATTGTACATAAGGACCACAACTCCTTTATCCATTTTTCTCTTTCCTGGGATATTGAAGGTGGAATGAAGTGGAGGTCCTTGTCAAGAGAGCAGCCCTAAACTTTGGGGTGCTTGTGTCTTGCTGATTTTTAATTTTCCCAATGTATACCCCCATGAGTGGAAGTGCCCTATGCTCTCTAAGCTTTGCTTTTAAGACTTTTCAGGACTCACCGTACACTTCTCCAGAGTGGCTGTTGGCAATTTACATCCCGCCCATCAGTGTAGCATGGCTCCCATTTCTCCATGGCCTGTCCTGTATTTCTGGTTTTGACACTTTTTTCAGCATGGCCCTTTTAACCGATGTGAAGCGAGACTTCTTTGTAGCGCTGATTTGCCTTTCCAGGTTGCTTGGTTGGCCAAAAAGGGCGTATGCGTTTTTTCCTGAATATATTCAGGAAAAAACGCATACGCCCTTTTTGGCCAAGGGCATCATTGTCAACGTTTTGCCGCTTTTCATGTGCTTTAAAGGCGATTCGAATCTACCACCTGAAATCTGTTTCCTGGAATTCTGCCTTGATTTCAAATCCTCTTCTTTGCCTTCCCTCAATATATTTGTGGACGAGAGTTATCATTTATAACTCTGCAGGTTTGTGAATTGCAGTGCCCTGAAGCTCCATTTTACAACTCGCTTTTTAGGGAGCTGGCCGCAAAAGCGCAGGATGGCTTCAGGCCCTGTTCTGGTTCCGGGGGGCAGGCTGAGCCTGTGGTTAATTCTTCTTCCTGATGGGAAAACAGAGTGACCTGTGCCTGTCCCTACACCAGGAGCTAGTCTCTCATTGGTTCCAAGTCTTCCCGTTCATCCTCAGGACAAATTGCAACCTGTACGGAACAGGAGGTTAAAGGTGCTGATGCTCCAAGTAGGGAGATTGCTAGTAAAGTGGCTGGAATGGTGAACCCGAGCACAAGGAGATGAGAAATGAGGTGCGTTTTAGAAACCTTTCCCCATCACATGGTGTACCATCTTTTTGTTTTCTCATGCATGTTTTCGATGTAGGAAGATGCCCTTGAACCTGGAGATTTGGGACCCATGCGATTGGTACCACGCAGTATTACTTTAAAGGGTCTGCGTTTCCTCACCCAACCTCACCAAATCTCTCAGCCCCAAGAGTGTCCACCCTTATGTCTCATCCAGCTGTGGGTCTAGATATGGTCAATCCAGGTGGCATCACAGCCTCTGAACGCATTGTGTAAGAATTTCTCTCTCTTTCACTGTCTTTGTTTCATGGGTTTTTCAAAGTAATTTATTTTTATAATGGGGTTTAGCTGCTTTTCACTGCTGTGTTTATGCCGCTTTACACCCACATGACACACTAACAGAGAGATATCAATACATAGGTTTTAAGATTATAACTAGTCAGATATATTCTTGTGCGGTGAATAGGGCGTGTTGAGTCCAGTTCTCTGAGCAAGGAGTAGGTCTTGTCTATTACATATTGGGTTTATGGAACGGTATCTGAGCTAATTTGAAACCCTTGTTTTATGTATCACCCCACCTCACCTTTCCCGTTAAGCAGCCATAGTGTGTTTTCTGCATGTGTGACTCCGTTCTGTTTTGTAATTCAGTTCAAGTGTAACGGTTTTTACATTCCCTCTATCAGTGATACCTTATGAGAAGTGTCCTTTTCTGTGTGACTTATTTCACTTAGAATCGTCGTACCTAAATCCACTCATCATGCTGCTACTAGCCTTATGACATTGATTTCTTGGCTGAGTGATATTCCATTGTACATAAGGACCACAACTCCTTTATCCATTTTTCTCTTTCCTGGGATATTGAAGGTGGAATGAAGTGGAGGTCCTTGTCAAGAGAGCAGCCCTAAACTTTGGGGTGCTTGTGTCTTGCTGATTTTTAATTTTCTCAATGTATACCCCCATGAGTGGAAGTGCCCTATGCTCTCTAAGCTTTGCTTTTTAGACGTTTCAGGACTCACCGTACATTTCTCCAGAGTGGCTGTTGGCAATTTACATCCCGCCCATCCGTGTAGCAAGGCTCCCATTTCTCCATGGCCTTTCCTGTATTTCTGGTTTTGACACTTTTTTCAGCATGGCCCTTTTAACCGATGGGAAGCGAGACTTCTTTGTAGTGCTGATTTGCCTTTCCAGGTTGCTTGGTTGGCCAAAAAGGGCGTATGCGTTTTTTCCTGAATATATTCAGGAAAAAACGCATACGCCCTTTTTGGCCAAGGGCATCATTGTCAACGTTTTGCTGCTTTTCATGTGCTTTAAAGGCGATTCGAATCTACCTCCTGAAATCTGTTTCCTGCAATTCTGCCTTGATTTCAAATCCTCTTCTTTGCCTTCCCTCAATATATTTGTGGACGAGAGTTATCATTTATAACTCTGCAGGTTTGTGAATTGCAGTGCCCTGAAGCTCCATTTTACAACTCGCTTTTTAGGGAGCTGGCCGCAAAAGCGCAGGATGGCTTCAGGCCCTGTTCTGGTTCCGGGGGGCAGGCTGAGCCTGTGGTTAATTCTTCTTCCTGATGGGAAAATAGAGTGACCTGTGCCTGTCCCTACACCAGGAGCTAGTCTCTCATTGGTTCCAAGTCTTCCCGTTCATCCTCAGGACAAATTGCAACCTGTACGGAACAGGAGGTTAAAGGTGCTGATGCTCCAAGTAGGGAGATTGCTAGTAAAGTGGCTGGAATGGCGAACCCGAGCACAAGGAGATGAGAAATGAGGTGCGTTTTAGAAACCTTTCCCCATCACACGGTGTACCATCTTCTGGGTTTCTCATGCATGTTTTCCATGTAGGAAGATGCCCTTGAACCTGGAGATTTGGGACCCATGCGATGGGTACCACGCAGTATTACTTTAAAGGGTCTGCGTTTGCTCCCCCAACCTCACCAAACCTCTCAGCCCCAAGAGTGTCCACCCTTATGTCTCATCCAGCTGTGGGTCTAGATATGGTCAATCCAGGTTGCATCACAGCCCCTGAACGCATTGTGTAAGAATTTCTCTCTCTTTCACTGTCTTTGTTTCATGGGTTTTTTTTAAATAATTTATTTTTATAATGGGGTTTAGCTGCTTTTCACTGCTGTGTTTATGCCGCTTTACACCCACTTGACACACTAACAGAGAGATATCAATACATAGGTTTTAAGATTATTACTAGTCAGATATATTCTTGTGCGGTGAATAGGGCGTGTTGAGTCCAGTTCTCTGAGCAAGGAGTAGGTCTTGTCTATTACATATTGGGTTTATGCAACGGTATCTGAGCTAATTTGAAACCCTTGTTTTATGTATCACCCCACCTCACCTTTCCCGTTAAGCAGCCATAGTGTGTTTTCTGCATGTGTGACTCCGTTCTGTTTTGTAATTCAGTTCAAGTGTAACGGTTTTTACATTCTCTCTATCAGTGATACCTTATGAGAAGTGTCCTTTTCTGTGTGACTTATTTCACTTAGAATCGTCGTACCTAAATCCACTCATCATGCTGCTACTAGCCTTATGACATTGATTTCATGGCTGAGTGATATTCCATTGTACATAAGGACCACAACTCCTTTATCCATTTTTCTCTTTCCTGGGATATTGAAGGTGGAATGAAGTGGAGGTCCTTGTCAAGAGAGCAGCCCTAAACTTTGGGGTGCTTGTGTCTTGCTGATTTTTAATTTTCCCAATGTATACCCCCATGAGTGGAAGTGCCCTATGCTCTCTAAGCTTTGCTTTTTAGACGTTTCAGGACTTACCGTACACTTCTCCAGAGTGGCTGTTGGCAATTTACATCCCGCCCATCAGTGTAGCATGGCTCCCATTTCTCCATGGCCTTTCCTGTATTTCTGGTTTTGACACTTTTTTCAGCATGGCCCTTTTAACCGATGGGAAGCGAGACTTCTTTGTAGCGCTGATCTGCCTTTCCAGGTTGCTTGGTTGGCCAAAAAGGGCGTATGCGTTTTTTCCTGAATATATTCAGGAAAAAACGCATACGCCCTTTTTGGCCAAGGGCATCATTGTCAACGTTTTGCTGCTTTTCATGTGCTTTAAAGGTGATTCGAATCTACCTCCTGAAATCTGTTTCCTGCAATTCTGCCTTGATTTCAAATCCTCTTCTTTGCCTTCCCTCAATATATTTGTGGACGAGACTTATCATTTATAACTCTGCAGGTTTGTGAATTGCAGTGCCCTGAAGCTCCATTTTACAACTCGCTTTTTAGGGACCTGGCCGCAATAGCGCATGATGGCTTCAGGCCCTGTTCTGGTTCCGGGGGGCAGGCTGAGGCTGTGGTTAATTCTTCTTCCTGATGGGAAAACAGAGTGACCTGTGCCTGTCCCTACACCAGGAGCTAGTCTCTCATTGGTTCCAAGTCTTCCCGTTCATCCTCAGGACAAATTGCAACCTGTACGGAACAGGAGGTTAAAGGTGCTGATGCTCCAAGTAGGGAGATTGCTAGTAAAGTGGCTGGAATGGCGAACCCGAGCACAAGGAGATGAGAAATGAGGTGCGTTTTAGAAACCTTTCCCCATCACACGGTGTACCATCTTCTGGGTTTCTCATGCATGTTTTCCATGTAGCAAGATGCCCTTGAACCTGGACATTTGGGACCCATGCGATGGGTACCACGCAGTATTACTTTAAAGGGTCTGCGTTTGCTCACCCAACCTCACCAAACCTCTCAGCCCCAAGAGTGTCCACCCTTATGTCTCATCCAGCTGTGGGTCTAGATATGGTCAATCCAGGTTGCATCACAGCCCCTGAACGCATTGTGTAAGAATTTCTCTCTCTTTCACTCTCTTTGTTTCATGTGTTTTTCGAAGTAATTTATTTTTATAATGGGGTTTAGCTGCTTTTCACTGCTGTGTTTATGCCGCTTTACACCCACTTGACACACTAACAGAGAGATATCAATACATAGGTTTTAAGATTATTACTAGTCAGATATATTCTTGTGCAGTCAATAGGGCGTGTTGAGTCCAGTTCTCTGAGTAAGGAGTAGGTCTTGTCTATTACATATTGGGTTTATGGAACGGTATCTGAGCTAATTTGAAACCCTTGTTTTATGTATCACCCCACCTCACCTTTCCCGTTAAGCAGCCATAGTGTGTTTTCTGCATGTGTGACTCCGTTCTGTTTTGTAATTCAGTTCAAGTGTAACGGTTTTTACATTCCCTCTATCAGTGATACCTTATGAGAAGTGTCCTTTTCTGTGTGACTTATTTCACTTAGAATCGTCGTACCTAAATCCACTCATCATGCTGCTACTAGCCTTATGACATTGATTTCATGGCTGAGTGATATTCCATTGTACATAAGGACCACAACTCCTTTATCCATTTTTCTCTTTCCTGGGATATTGAAGGTGGAATGAAGTGGAGGTCCTTGTCAAGAGAGCAGCCCTAAACTTTGGGGTGCTTGTGTCTTGCTGATTTTTAATTTTCCCAATGTATACCCCCATGAGTGGAAGTGCCCTATGCTCTCTAAGCTTTGCTTTTTAGACGTTTCAGGACTCACCGTACACTTCTCCAGAGTGTCTGTTGGCAATTTACATCCCGCCCATCCGTGTAGCAAGGCTCCCATTTCTCCATGGCCTGTCCTGCATTTCTGGTTTTGACACTTTTTTCAGCATGGCCCTTTTGACCGATGGGAAGCGAGTCTTCTTTGTAGCGCTGATTTGCCTTTCCAGGTTGCTTGGTTGGCCAAAAAGGGCGTATGCGTTTTTTCCTGAATATATTCAGGAAAAAACGCATACGCCCTTTTTGGCCAAGGGCATCATTGTCAACGTTTTGCCGCTTTTCATGTGCTTTAAAGGCGATTCGAATCTACCTCCTGAAATCTGTTTCCTGCAATTCTGCCTTGAATTCAAATCCTCTTCTTTTCCTTCCCTCAATATATTTGTGGACGAGAGTTATCATTTATAACTCTGCAGGTTTGTGAATTGCAGTGCCCTGAAGCTCCATTTTACAACTCGCTTTTTAGGGAGCTGGCCGCAAAAGCGCAGGATGGCTTCAGGCCCTGTTCTGGTTCCGGGGGGCAGGCTGAGCCTGTGGTTAATTCTTCTTCCTGATGGGAAAATAGAGTGACCTGTGCCTGTCCCTACACCAGGAGCTAGTCTCTCATTGGTTCCAAGTCTTCCCGTTCATCCTCAGGACAAATTGCAACCTGTACGGAACAGGAGGTTAAAGGTGCTGATGCTCCAAGTAGGGAGATTGCTAGTAAAGTGGCTGGAATGGCGAACCCGAGCACAAGGAGATGAGAAATGAGGTGCGTTTTAGAAACCTTTCCCCATCACACGGTGTACCATCTTCTGGGTTTCTCATGCATGTTTTCCATGTAGGAAGATGCCCTTGAACCTGGAGATTTGGGACCCATGCGATGGGTACCACGCAGTATTACTTTAAAGGGTCTGCGTTTGCTCCCCCAACCTCACCAAACCTCTCAGCCCCAAGAGTGTCCACCCTTATGTCTCATCCAGCTGTGGGTCTAGATATGGTCAATCCAGGTTGCATCACAGCCCCTGAACGCATTGTGTAAGAATTTCTCTCTCTTTCACTGTCTTTGTTTCATGGGTTTTTTTTAAATAATTTATTTTTATAATGGGGTTTAGCTGCTTTTCACTGCTGTGTTTATGCCGCTTTACACCCACTTGACACACTAACAGAGAGATATCAATACATAGGTTTTAAGATTATTACTAGTCAGATATATTCTTGTGCGGTGAATAGGGCGTGTTGAGTCCAGTTCTCTGAGCAAGGAGTAGGTCTTGTCTATTACATATTGGGTTTATGCAACGGTATCTGAGCTAATTTGAAACCCTTGTTTTATGTATCACCCCACCTCACCTTTCCCGTTAAGCAGCCATAGTGTGTTTTCTGCATGTGTGACTCCGTTCTGTTTTGTAATTCAGTTCAAGTGTAACGGTTTTTACATTCTCTCTATCAGTGATACCTTATGAGAAGTGTCCTTTTCTGTGTGACTTATTTCACTTAGAATCGTCGTACCTAAATCCACTCATCATGCTGCTACTAGCCTTATGACATTGATTTCATGGCTGAGTGATATTCCATTGTACATAAGGACCACAACTCCTTTATCCATTTTTCTCTTTCCTGGGATATTGAAGGTGGAATGAAGTGGAGGTCCTTGTCAAGAGAGCAGCCCTAAACTTTGGGGTGCTTGTGTCTTGCTGATTTTTAATTTTCCCAATGTATACCCCCATGAGTGGAAGTGCCCTATGCTCTCTAAGCTTTGCTTTTTAGACGTTTCAGGACTTACCGTACACTTCTCCAGAGTGGCTGTTGGCAATTTACATCCCGCCCATCAGTGTAGCATGGCTCCCATTTCTCCATGGCCTTTCCTGTATTTCTGGTTTTGACACTTTTTTCAGCATGGCCCTTTTAACCGATGGGAAGCGAGACTTCTTTGTAGCGCTGATCTGCCTTTCCAGGTTGCTTGGTTGGCCAAAAAGGGCGTATGCGTTTTTTCCTGAATATATTCAGGAAAAAACGCATACGCCCTTTTTGGCCAAGGGCATCATTGTCAACGTTTTGCTGCTTTTCATGTGCTTTAAAGGTGATTCGAATCTACCTCCTGAAATCTGTTTCCTGCAATTCTGCCTTGATTTCAAATCCTCTTCTTTGCCTTCCCTCAATATATTTGTGGACGAGACTTATCATTTATAACTCTGCAGGTTTGTGAATTGCAGTGCCCTGAAGCTCCATTTTACAACTCGCTTTTTAGGGACCTGGCCGCAATAGCGCATGATGGCTTCAGGCCCTGTTCTGGTTCCGGGGGGCAGGCTGAGGCTGTGGTTAATTCTTCTTCCTGATGGGAAAACAGAGTGACCTGTGCCTGTCCCTACACCAGGAGCTAGTCTCTCATTGGTTCCAAGTCTTCCCGTTCATCCTCAGGACAAATTGCAACCTGTACGGAACAGGAGGTTAAAGGTGCTGATGCTCCAAGTAGGGAGATTGCTAGTAAAGTGGCTGGAATGGCGAACCCGAGCACAAGGAGATGAGAAATGAGGTGCGTTTTAGAAACCTTTCCCCATCACACGGTGTACCATCTTCTGGGTTTCTCATGCATGTTTTCCATGTAGCAAGATGCCCTTGAACCTGGACATTTGGGACCCATGCGATGGGTACCACGCAGTATTACTTTAAAGGGTCTGCGTTTGCTCACCCAACCTCACCAAACCTCTCAGCCCCAAGAGTGTCCACCCTTATGTCTCATCCAGCTGTGGGTCTAGATATGGTCAATCCAGGTTGCATCACAGCCCCTGAACGCATTGTGTAAGAATTTCTCTCTCTTTCACTCTCTTTGTTTCATGTGTTTTTCGAAGTAATTTATTTTTATAATGGGGTTTAGCTGCTTTTCACTGCTGTGTTTATGCCGCTTTACACCCACTTGACACACTAACAGAGAGATATCAATACATAGGTTTTAAGATTATTACTAGTCAGATATATTCTTGTGCAGTCAATAGGGCGTGTTGAGTCCAGTTCTCTGAGTAAGGAGTAGGTCTTGTCTATTACATATTGGGTTTATGGAACGGTATCTGAGCTAATTTGAAACCCTTGTTTTATGTATCACCCCACCTCACCTTTCCCGTTAAGCAGCCATAGTGTGTTTTCTGCATGTGTGACTCCGTTCTGTTTTGTAATTCAGTTCAAGTGTAACGGTTTTTACATTCCCTCTATCAGTGATACCTTATGAGAAGTGTCCTTTTCTGTGTGACTTATTTCACTTAGAATCGTCGTACCTAAATCCACTCATCATGCTGCTACTAGCCTTATGACATTGATTTCATGGCTGAGTGATATTCCATTGTACATAAGGACCACAACTCCTTTATCCATTTTTCTCTTTCCTGGGATATTGAAGGTGGAATGAAGTGGAGGTCCTTGTCAAGAGAGCAGCCCTAAACTTTGGGGTGCTTGTGTCTTGCTGATTTTTAATTTTCCCAATGTATACCCCCATGAGTGGAAGTGCCCTATGCTCTCTAAGCTTTGCTTTTTAGACGTTTCAG